>NW_026440931.1:0-7587 GCF_025698485.1 Gossypium arboreum | reverse complement strand
GAACTTTTTGCTCGATCCTTAACCAAATCAACCTCAAGAATTTACCTTCACTAAGTTCACCGATAATGAATGCATTTACATCGTATAAAGCCTCGAAGGCGCCATCTTAATGCTTGATTGAAAGCTATTGTTGTAGCTAATTCAATCAAAGGTAAATACCGCTCCCATGAACCACTAAACTCAAGGATGCAACATCTCAACATATCCTCGAGTATTTGAATTATCCGTCGGATTGACCATCGGTTTGGGGATGAAAAGGTGCTAAAATGCACTTGGTACCCAAAGCATCTTGCAATTTCTTCCAAAATCGCGACGTAAATCTTGGGTCTCTATCCGACACGATAGAAATAGGCACCTGTAATCTCAATCAACGAGAAACGACAATTCCGCTAATTTGTCCATTGAAAAATCCGACGACGGGATAAAGTGAGCCGACTTAGTTAGTCTATCGACAACGACCCAAATCGCATCCTTCTTACTCAGACAATGGCAACGGATACAAAGTCCATTGTGACTCGATCCCATTTCCATTCGGTATCATGATCGTCAAGTAATCCCGATGGCACTTGATGTTCCGCTTTCACTTGTTGACATATCGACACCTTGAAACAAATTCGAAATGTCTCGTTTCATACCGCCACCAAAATTGGCGTCGGTCATTGTACATTTTAGTACTACCCGTGGATTGACATTCGACTACAATGGGCTTCATTTAGAATTATCGAAATAAGTTCAATTCTTTGGAACACACAGACTCGAACCTCAAACAATCGTCATCATCAATTTGAAACTCGATTCCTTGTTCGAACACACTCACTCGCTTTGCAAGCAACTCCTCATCAACTTTCCGAGCTTCCGATTTGATGAGCCAACAATGGTTTGGCCTTCAATTCGGCTACTAACACATTGTCGGGTAGAATAGACAAGTGTACATTCATCGCAAAAGCAAATAGTGATTTCGCTTAAGGCATCCAGAACCACATTAGCCCTTCCCGTGATAATCAATGACGAGCTCATAATCCTTTAACAACTCGAGCCATCGCCTTTGTCGCAGTTCAAGTCTCTTTGGGTCATCAAATATTTGAGACTTTTGTGATCCGAATCACATGGCACTTCTCACCAAATAAGTAATGTCGCCATATCTTTAAGGCGTAATACGATGGCGACCAATTCGAGATCATGGGTCGGATAATTTTTCTCATGTGGCTTTAGTTGCCTCGACGCATAGGCCACAACTCGCTTCTTCATCAATACGCAACCCAACCCAAGTAGGGATGCGCACTATAAATGACAAACTCTTTGCCCGATTCGTTGCACTAGAATTGGGGCTTCATCAAATAAGCTTTCAGCTTGATCGAAACTTTTCGACATTTCTCCGTCCATTCAAACTTAACATCCTTTTGGAGTAGCTTTGTCATTGGCGTGGCTATTGTCGAGAAACCTTTACAAATCGTCGGTAATAACCGCAAGCCCCAAAAGCTCCTAACTTGAACATTCCTTGGTGGTTTCCAATCGACTATGGCGAATTTTGTTCGGTCCACCACGACATCGACGGACACCACGTGCCCCAAAAGCTAACCTCTTTCAACCAAAATTCACATTTACTGAACTTTATGATAATCCTTATCTCGTAAGATTTGCAACACTAGCCTCGTGTTCAAAGATGCTCGGCCATCTCTAATAGACCGTAATGTCATCGATAAATACAACTCACGAACCGATCCAAGTATGGCTGAAAATTCTATTCATTAAATCCATAAACACATAGGGCATTGGTGAGCCCAAACGGCATCACCAAGAATTCAGTGACCATACCTCGTTCTAAAAGCGGTTTTGGTATGTCCGATTTCTGACCCTCAACCGATAGTACCCGACCTCAAATCTATCTTTGAAAACACCGAGGCTCCCTTTAATTGATCAAACAAATCGTCAATTCGTGGCAATGGATATTTATTCTTTATCGCACTTTATTGAGTTGACGATAGTCGATGCACAACCTCATGGTTCCGCCTTCTTCTTCACAAACAATACAGCGCCCATGGAGAAAAACTCTGAGCGAAACCTCTATCCGCGTTCTTGCAATTGAACCTTCAATTCCTTTAATTCCGTTAATGCCATACGATACGGGCTATTGAAATCCAGAGTAACTTGCGACAACTTCGATGCAATTCCACTTCTCGAACCGTGGCAATCCCGAACTCCTCGTGAAAAACATCGAATACTCACAAACCACGTACCGATTCGAGTTTCTTCCGTCTTTTACTTCCAAACACATCGCAAGGTATGTTTCACACCCTTTTCACGCATCTCCGAGCGGTCATAGAAGATATCATCATTGGCGCCCTTTAAATCGATGACCTCGACTCGGACTACCTCATTATTTGTACTCCTCAAATCAATGGTTTTCCTTTGCCACCACCGATCATGTACGGTCACCAATCCATACCAAGAATAACATCGAATTCATTAAATGGTAAAAGCATCGATCGTGGAAAACAGATTCTCAATTATTAGGGGCATCTCTTGCACACTTTATCAACGAGTACGTATTGACCCAAAGGGTTTGACACTGAATTACGAACTCAAGAGACTCAACGTAGAGTCTTCATCGGATGCTAAAGTTTCACATACATATGAATGAGTAGAGCCGGGTCAATCAATGCAATCACACTAGTATCAAAGAGAGTAAAAGTACCAAGGATAACGTCGGGGAGGATGCCTCCTCTCGCGCTGGATGGCATATGCTCTAGCAGGAGCTCGGGTCTCGGATCGAACACAGACGGTGGCTCTCCGATTACCCTCACTCGAAACCCTGGGTCTACCTCTATTCGCCCACTAGATCTCGGACCTTGCATCTTATTCTTCTCATCTAGCCCGCAATCCCTAATGAAGTGGTCCTTAACCGCATCCATAAAGCCCTATTAAGATTTACCCCAACATTCACCTAGGTGTCGCCTTCCACATTGGGGCATTCAGTCTCTTGACGATTATTGCCCACACTAGCCATCAAAGTAGCTCGGAGTCCGTGGGTTGGGGGTTCTAATGGAAATTCCCGCAATGTTCTCGACTTTCATGGTGTCCTCCCGAACCTCTTTGAAGCCGAAACGGAGCTTTACCGCCGATCTTTTACGGTAATCTCTTGCTTCAAATTCAGCCTTCTTCTTTCTCCTTTCCCAAGTTCTTCCGCCAGGGCTCGCTCGACTAGTGTCACGAACTCCTTTATCTCCAAAATTCCCACTAGTAACTTTAACTCTTCATTCAATCCTTCTTCAAATCTTTGCACATCGCAACCTCATCAGCCACACAACCCCGAAAGCATCCGACTAAGTCTTACAACTCATGTTCGGATTCGAACGGCCATCCGCCTTGCTTGAGTTCCAAGAATTTTACGCTTCGATCGATGAACCGTTGACTAATGTATTTTTTCAAATTGGATTGGAAGAAATCCCAAGTAACTCGCTCATTTGGGACTATGGAAATTAAAGTCCTCCACCAATAGTGTCGAGTCCCAACAAGGATATAGCACACTTAAGACATTCGGTTGGGTGCATGACAGTTCATCTAACACTCTAATGGTGTTATCGAGCCAACTCGGCCTTTTGGATCATCAAGAATTATGGCCTTGAACCCCCCCACGCTTCCTAATCAAGTCCAGTGTGGTTTACTCACCTCACGGATCGAATCGGAGGCATTTGGGCTTTGGGGGTGGAGTGTTTAAATTGGAATGGTTGGACAGCCGGGTTGGTTCAGATATTCGCGACCCACTCATTCATCATAGTGAAGAAGGCTTGTTTCGCCCCTTCATTTTGATTATTCCGGATGACGAGGCTCAACGGGGTGTCCCTTTGCGCAGAGCAGCCGCTACACTTTCAACGCCATCCGCCAAGGGTCTTCTACCCGGGTTCCATCGCTAATTAAAACAAAAATTTCAAGTCAAGTCATCACATTATTAAGCACTATCAATTTGGTTATATAGATTACACGCGCTATGGTAGTCCTAGAACCGACTAAACCATAGCTCGATACCAATAAAATTGTAAAACCCTAACTCGTGACCGAACTTGTTCACACGAGGGTTAACAGACAAATCCTCTTAAAGTACCGACCAATTTGGCATTTCTGGACAGGCTGGAAAATTCAGTTCCCTTAAAAATCATATCTCGAGTTCCAAAACTCGGAAACTGGTTTCGTAAATTTTCCCTGAATTTAGACTCATATATCCATCCATGGATTTATTTTTAGAATTTTTGGTTGGGCCAATTGGTACAGTTTATTAGTTAAAGTCACCCATGTTACAGGGATCGACTGCTCTGACCTCCGCGCGTTACAACTTGAATATCTTTCTGTACAGGGCTTTAATACTGGTGCCGTTTGTTTCTAATGAAACTAGACTCAAAATGGAATCTGTACATATAAGGCATGACTCCTAATTCTTTCTGGATAATTTATGGTAAATTTTCAAAGTCACGACAGGGGACCCAGAAATCGTTCTGGCCCTGTCTCACGAGAACTTTAATATCTCCCAGTATACTGCTCATATGGTCGTTTCGTTTCGTCCATATAAAAATAGATTCATCAAGGATCAGTTCCATAATTTACTCACTATTTAATTCTACTTATACTATTTTTAGTGATTTTTCAATCTCATCTCACTGCTGCTGTCCGCAACAGTTACTGCAGTAGACTATGCCAATTTCATGAATTTTCCTTGGCCTTAATCATCCATCATACATGACACAAATTATGGCCACCTTAACAAAATTTGAGTTTCTAAGACTCGTGGCTATAGGTTCTAGCATCCCACTGACGACCATAGGCCATTTTCACATGGCTTAAAGTTTACAATCCCACAAATCGACAAAATATAATAGCCTATACATGCCAAATGTTCTTCAACAACAAAAAAAAGTAATACCACAAGATTTCAGCCGGTGTGATGACTTCAACGACGGTTCCGAGCAACAACAAGACGAGTCCCAATGACCTAAAATGGGTGACAAAAAACACCGAGTGAGTTTACAACTCAGAAGTCATAAGCATTCCAATCCAATCGATAAAATTACTACTACATGTACAACAAATGAAACTAGGTACTCGTCCATATCGAATCCATACCATAATACCTCGAACCTTTCGGTCCAATCTCGACTAATTCATACATCCACATTTCATATTCTACACAACAAGATAATCAAGCATTTTTACACATTAACTCATTTTCCAGCACAACCATACAATTTCAATCATCACATAGATTTAAGGCTTACCAATTCAACCCCAAGCATGGACGATTTTCTATTCATCATGAGCTCGAGGTACTTACCCGATCCGCTGTCCGTGATCAACTCGATAATATCGCACACTCAGTGCCAATAGTGATGCAAAAGCATATAATAAGTCCGCACACTTAGTGCTATATAATCAGCTCGCACACATAGTGCTATATAATCAAATTCGCACACTTAGTGCTGTACAAATTTTAAATCCGACACTTAGTGCCAATCTTGTCACCGTGTCCATTTATACCCGACACTTAGTGCCAAGACCAATACGTTATGCATTTTACTACCTTTATACATTCAACAATGGCATCATTCCATCACACACATTTCCACTTACACATCAATTCATTAAACACAATTGCATATATATATTATGATCATTTAAATCAATGCCAAATATATGCTTTATGACTTACCTTATATTGGATGAAACGATTTCCAATCGACTACTCGATTATCTTTCCTTTGCCTTTGCTTGATTCTCCACCTCTAGCTTCTTGAGCTAAATTTAACAAATAAATTGGTTTTATCATTTGAGCATCGGAAGAGGAATTCAAGATGCCTAGCCAATATATAAATATCTACTCATTAGGCATCAAAGTCGATATGTACAAAATCATGAATCGAACTCAACACCTTAGTTAGTATTCCTCTTAGCCAATTTTCTAAGCCAAGAATAGGCATCAATATGCTTGCCTCTAACCAATGCATGCACACCAATTTCCCTCATGTGGCGAATATGCATGCCCATGTTGAGGCCGATTATGCACTTAATACCACACAAAACAGCATGCATTTTACTAACTAACGATTACATATTGTAGCTCAATACATCTCTCATGTACTACATAACCGAAAACATCATCCCAAGCAAATATATACCTTGAAATAGTATATATGTCATACCAATTCATCATGTGCAAACACATATTCAAAGCTCAATCTTACCTACCATGCAACATGCATGAATCATACTTGTGGATATACCATGACCGAATACATCACAACACCATCATTTTGGTCATGATTAAGCAAAGAACTTAATGTCTCACTCAAAAATACTAAAAAGAAAGTCCAAGAGCCATCAATCCCCATCACATACACCATTAACAAGCTTCATATTTAACATGCAATGGCATTAACACAAAATCCACCTTGGCCAAATACCATTTCCATGGCATAACAAGGATTTGAACCATGGCTAACATGCACATCAAGTTAGCAACCAAAACAAGCATGAATCTCATGACACAACCTCAAACATACCTTAATCTTGATGCAAGTATAGCCAAATCTCCTTCTAGTTCTCTTCTAAACCAAGCATGAAGCAAAAATCCTCCCTTTTCCTTAGTATTTCCAAAGAAGAGAAAAATGGATGAACAAAATTTTTCTTTTCTCTTCCACAATGCACGCAAGGGGGGTTTCACCCACACACACATTTTTTTTTTCTTTCTTTATTACCCATACTCATTTGTTTATTGTTTCTCCCTAGTGCACCAACAAAACATGTTTCATGACATGTTTAGCCCATGATTCCTTGTCATGGCGGCCACTTCATGTTAGGGGGAAATTTGACATGCAAATCCTTTATTTTTGCATGCATTATCAACTAGTCATCCCACATTTCCCCATCATACTTTCAATGTTTACTACTAGGCCCTTTCTAGTGAAATTCACATTTATAACTCTAAATCAAACATCAAAAATGTCACACATGAATTAACAATATTATAGGCATCAAAATAAATTATAAATTATTTTTATGCCTCGTTTTGTGGTCCCGAAACCACATCCCACTAGGGTCAATTTTGGGATGTCACACTAAGACTCGTGGCTATAGGTTCTAGCATCCCACTGACGACCACATAGGCCATTTTCACATGGCTTAAAGTTTACAACCCACAATTCGACAAAATATAATAGCCTATACATGCCAAATGTTCTTCAACAACAAAAACAATACCACAAGATTTCAAATTGTGATGACTTCAACATTGCCGAGCACGCAACAAACGAGTCCAAGAGACCTAAAATGGGTGACAAGAAACAAGAGTGAGTTTACAACTCAGAAGTCATAAGCATTCATCAATCCACCGATAAAGTTACTACTACATGTACAACAAATGAGGCTAGGTACTCGTCCATATCGAATCTATACCATAATACCCTGACTTTCGGTCCAATCTGCACCAATTCATACATCCACATTTCATATTCTACACAACAAGATAATCAAGCATTTTTACACATTAACTCATTTTCCAGACAACCATACAATTTCAATCATCACATAGATTTAAGGCTT
>NW_026440930.1:0-7519 GCF_025698485.1 Gossypium arboreum | reverse complement strand
TTTTTCAAAGTTGGAACAGGGGATCACGTATTCATCCTGAGCAAGTCACATACAATTGTAAATATCTCAAAATATAGAATTCCTTTGCTTGCTCTGTTTCTTTTATATGAAAGTAGACTCATTAAACTTTAATTTCACATCTCATTCAACCTCTAATTATATTCCTCCTATTTTTGGTGATTTTTCAAAATCACGTCACTGCTACCATCTAAAAACAGTTTTAATGCTAATTTCACTCTTTCACACATTCTTTATGCTAACCTCATTTTATCTTATATATGTATATACCACAAATCATTTTCACCACATTTCATTCACCATAAGTGTAGGTCCAAACCACAATATCACCACAAAACCATCCTGTTGAACAATTCGGATCAATCCTCGATATTTAATGGTTTCAAGACACAAGTCCCCACCATCATACTTCGTTTAGTTCGCTCTCTTGTACACATGGTGAACACTTAGTACCACTCATGCGACCCAACCGATTTGTCTCGAGCTCTCTTGTCTACATGGTGTCCTTCACTTGGAATCACGCATGCACCTAGCTACATTTATCTTTCACGTAGCTTGTCTACATGGTGTCCTTCACTTGGAATCACGCATGCGACCTAGCTACATTTATCTTTCACGTAGCTCTCTTGTCTACATGGGATACATCTCGTATCACACATGTGACCTAGCTACTACAGGTGTCTCAGTAGTTTCTTGTACACATGATGTGCACTCAGCATCAAACATGTGACCTAGCTTACGCCCTCTATTTCATTCGATCTCCGAATGTTCAACCGGATCTCTCTCTATATTTATTTCCATTCTTCCAATAGTCGATTTACATTTTAACATCAGCTAGTATGTTTATATAATAGGCTGAAATATAAGAATGTACATGAAATTATTGTAATATTTACATACAAACTTACCTTGGTGCAAAATGTGAAATTTTGCAATTTAGTCCAAAACTTTTTCCTTCCCTGCTCGAGATCAATTCCGCCTTTCTTGATCTATAATAACACATTTAGCTCATTTAATACTCATACTATTTATTTCAATCCAAAAATCACATCATGGAAAAATTACATTTTTGCCCCTAACTTTTACAAAATTACAATTTTGCCCCTAGGCTCGAAATTTAATTTCAGCCCTTATTCTTATATTTTATGATATGCTGAACATTTTCTCTTCTACAACAACATCAAATTCTCACTCTATCATATAGTTATGAACAATAGGTATTTTTACCGATTATGCTGCTTTACTCGCTTTCACTTAAAACCGAGTAGCACAAGTTATTTAACATAATTTAAAACCTCATATTCTATCATAAAACATCAAAATACACAAATTTCACCTATGGGTATTTTTCCAAATATGAACCCTAGGTTAAATTATTACTAGCATAAGCTTAATCGAGCTTCCGGATTCCAAAACGTAAAGAACATTAAAAACGGGCTTGGAATCACTTACTATGGAGCTTGAAAGTTGAAGAAACCCTAGCTATGGAGAGAGGGAGAATTGCAGCAACTAAGGAGGATGATGATCAATTTTGTGTTATTTTTCCCATTTTATTTCATTTAATATCCAAATGACCAAAATGCCCTCCTTACTAAACTTTCAAAAATTCCTTCCATGTCCTAATTTTGTCCATGAACTTAAAATTGGTAAAATTGCTATTTAAGACCTCCTAATTAATATTCCAAAACAATTTCATACTAAAAACTTCCGGGATGCAAATTTTGCAACTTATTCGATTTAGTCCCTACTTTCAATTTAAGCACTTTAGGCATAGAATTTCATCACGAAATTTTCACACAATCATGAAATCATATCATAAACCCCAAAATAATTATAAAACAATTATTTCTATCTCGGATTTGTGGTCACGAAACCACTATTCCGATTAGGCCCTAATTCGGGTTGTCACAATTCTCCCTTTTGAGATTTTCGTCCTCAAAATCTTACCGTAAAGAGGTTTGGGTACTGCTTCCTCATAGCTTCCTCAGGTTCCCACGTAGCCTCTTCTATCCCATGTCCGTGCCACAATACTTTCACTAAAGCTATACTTTTATTTCTTAACTGCTTAACCTCTCGAGCCAAAATCTTTATTGGTTCCTCCTCATAGGTCATATCCGATCGAATCTCAATTTCGTTGGGGAAATCACATGTGAAGGATCGAACGATAACGTCGCAACATTGATACATGAAACACGTTATGAATTCTTTCTAACTCGCCGTAAGGCCAACCGATATGCCATCGGTCCAATTCTCTCAAGAATCTCAGACGCCCAATAAAACGCGGACTCAACTTGCCTTTTCGACTAAATCTCAGAATCTTTTCCATGGTGACACCTTCAAGAACACTTTATCACCCACCGAAATTCAATCTCTTTCTTTTTAAATCGATATGACTTTTGTCGATCCAAGCACTTTCAAGCAATCCCAATTACTTTTTATTTTCTCTTCGGTTTTTTAACTAGATCAACTCCATGAATCTGCTTTCACTAAGCTCGGTCCAATATAAAGGAGTTCGACACTTACGACCATACAAGGCTTCAGACGGTGCCATTTGTATACTTGATTGATAACTGTTATTGTAGGCAAATTCAATCAAAGATAGATATTTCTCCCAACTACCTCCAAATTCTAAAACACAAGATCTAAGCATATCTTCGAGTACCGGATTACTCTTTCCGCTTGACCATCTGTTGTGGATGAAATGCGGTACTAAAGTTCAATTTTGTACCCAAAGCTTCTTGTAACTTTTTCCAAAATCTCGAGGTAAATCTTGGATCTCTATCTGATATTATAGACATAGCACTCCGCGCAACTTCACAATTTTAGCAATATATAATTCGCTAATTTATCAAGTGAGTAATCGTACGCATCGGTATAAAGTGGGCTGACTTTGTTAATCTATCAACCACTACCCAAACAAGATCCTTCTTTTTAGGAGTTAAAGGCAAACCGTTACAAAATCCATGGTAATCTTGTCCCATTTCCACTCGGCACCATTACCGTTGAAGTAATCTCAAGGCACTTGATGTTCAGCTTTTACTTGTTGATGATCAAACACTTGGTTACAAATTCAGAAATGTCCCTTTTCATACCGCCACCAATACTTCTTTAAATCATTATACATTTTTGTGCTACCGGATGAACTGATAAATGACCATTGTGCGCTCTATGTAATATTTTCTCAATCAATTTATCGCTTTTTGGCACACATATCCTGTCTCAAACATCAAATAGTCATCCTGGTCCAACTCAAAATCTGAGTCGAACTCGATTCGCATTGAGTTCTCATGATCCGCAACTCACTATCATTCTTTTGAGCATCACAAATCAACCGGAGAAATAACGGTTTAGCTCTCATCTCGCTAAGATTGACCCATCATCAAACAATGCTAACCCCTGTTCATGGCTCTCAAAGTAAAAGAAATTTTCGCTCAAGGCCAAGAATTACATTTGCTTTTCCCGATGATAATCAATCACTAAATCATAATCCTTTAATAATTCAAGCCATCTTCATTGCCGCAGATTCAGATCCTTTGATTCATCAAGTACTTCAAACTTTTGTGATCAGAAAATTCGCATTTTCACCTGTACAAATAATGTCGCCAAATCTTCAAGGCAAAAACAATAGGCCGCCCAAATCATGTGTAGGATAGTTCTTCTCATGCGGTTTTAACTGCCTCAAGCATAAGCTACCACTTTACCCTCTTGCATCAACACACATCCAAGGCCACAATGATGCATCACTATAAATTACTGAACTCCTTTCCTAACTCGGGCTGTACTAAAATTGGTGCTTCAATAATCGTGCTTTCAATTTTTCAAAACTTTGTTGACATTTATCAGTCCATTCAAACTTAACATTCTTTTGCAACAACTTAGTCATAGGAGAGGCAATCATCGAAAATCCTTCAACAAAACGCTCTATAATACCCTAAGCTTAAAAGCTTCTAACCTCGGATACATTCTTGGCGGTTTCCAATCAACGATCGCAAATCTTGCTTGGATCCACCGAATACCATCACCGAGACTATATGCCCCAAAATCCGACTTCACAAAGCCGAACTCACTTTTACTAAACTTGGCAAACAGCTTTTTCTCTCAAGATCTGCAATATAGTTCTCAAGTGTTCGCATGTTCGACTCATCTCGAGAATAAATTAAAATGTCATCTATAAACACTACTACAAACTTATCCAAATATGGTCGAAGATCCGATTCATTAAGTCCATAAATATAGTGGAGCATTTGTTAAGCCGAAAGGCATCACAACAAACTCATAATGTCCATACCTTGTCCTAAAGGCGGTTCGCACATCTCGACTTAACTCTCACCTGGTAGTAACGCACCTCAAATCAATCTTTGAAAACATCAGTGCCCCCTTTAACTGATCGAATAAATCATCAATCCTAGAACGGTACTTGTTCTTTATAGTCACCTTATTGTCGACGGTAATCAATGCAAAGTCTCATTGAACCATCCTTCTTTCTTTAATAATACAGAGCACCCTGTGGAGAGAAACTCGGTCTCACAAATCCCTTGTCCGTTAACTCCTGAATCGAGCCTTCAATTCTTTTAATTCACAGAGCCATTCTATATGGAGCAATCGAGATCGGCAGACCGCAACAAATCAATGGCAAAATCTATCTCTCGTCGAGGCAACCTGTGCAATTCCTCAGAAATACATCGAAACTCACTGCATCATCGGACGATTCAAATTTCAGTTGAGGCAACTCGATAGTCATTACATGCTTGATAAGCTTCACACCCTTTTCTCATGTATTTCGCAGTACATGTGCGAAATCACCATAGGCAATTTATTTGATTCATCCTGCTTCAACCCACGTAATTTCTCCATTTTCACATTTCAACTCTAGTGTCTTTTGTTTGCAATCTACCTTAGCATCATACAATGTTAACCATCCATTCCCAAGATAACGCAAACTCACCAAATGGTAACAAGATCAAGTTGGCTGGAAAATGTGACCTTGAATCATTAATGGGCAATTCTTGCAAACCTTGTCAACTAGCACATATTGGCCTAAGGGTTCGACACTTTAATCGTAAACTCAAGTAAATTCAACAGCAACTTTTATTGGATACTAAATTCATGCAAATATAGGAATGAGTGGACCCGGATCAATCAATGCAATAACAATAGTATCATAGAGAAAATGTACCAGAATAACATCGGAGATGATGCATCTTCTGGGCACGATAGCATAAGCTCTAGCAGGTGCTCTAGCTTCCGATCTTGCCGCTAAATCTTTCATCATCTGTTTACTACTAGTCCCACCTCCAGATTTCTCGGTGGTCTACCTCTACTAGCGGTGGTATTCTCGCTAGCACTCAAATCTTTCTTCTTTAACTTTCTCCGGACAATCTCTAATAAAATGCTCATGAGAACATGCTTGAAACAAGCTCGCTCGTCCCCAACACTCACCATAATGTTGCGCCACATTGTCGACACTCGGCTTTCTAGGTCGCACATTACCCACACTTGCCACCAAGTAGCTTGAGCTTTAGACCCTAATATGTTCTACCACGATCTCTGTGAATCCCCAATTGAAACCGCTATTCGAGGGTTTGTCTCTTTGGACCTCTTTGGTTGAGATTGAAATGGCTTGCTTATCTGTCTTTTTCGACATCTCGGCCTCAATAGCAGCTTTTCTTCTTTCTTTGTTAAATTCTTCGCTTTAAGAGCTCGATCAACCAATACTACAAATTCTTTCAACTCCAAAATTCCTACAAGCACTTTAATGTCCTCATTCAGCCCATCTTCAAATCTTCTACACATAATGGCCTCTGTGGACACACATTCTGGGCATACTTGCTGAGTCTTACAAATTCGCTGCTCATACTGCCATGTACATTTTCCCTCGCTTCGATTCAAGGAACTCCTTCCGCTTTTGATCAATAAATCGCTGACTTATGTATTTCTTTCTAAATTCTTCCTGGAAGAAATCCTAAGTAACTTTTTCTTTTGGCACCATCGCAACTAAAGTCTTCCACGTGGTAAGTCAATCTCTCGAAAGTGATACAAGACACTTTAAGCATTCCTGTGTACATGAGAGCTCATCAAATACACGGTAGAATTTTCGCCGAATTCCGCTTTCTCAGATCATCATCGACCTTTTGCTCTAAACTCTTCGCCCCTTGTTTTAATCTTGTCAACCGGAGGCTTGTTCATTCTTACCAAATCTATACCTTGAGCAGACTGAGAATCGCCTCGAGGTATAGGAGGGGTGGAGGAGGTTGAGCATTTGGATTTGCTCAATAAATTCAAGATACCAATTGTTCATCATTTGGAGAAAGGCATCCCGAGCCTCATCTCCTTGTCTCAATGTCTCGTGTCTATTTTCCACAGGCGCGGTCCCTTTAAAGGGAGCCGCGACATTAGCAAAGATCATCACCGTAGCCTTCCAGGGATCCATTACTATATTAAAACAAAACAATCAGAGTCACCACACTATCACAATATTTTTATGGCATGTATAGCTAGACTTTTACAACACTTTATTAGTCCGAGAACCGACTAAACCATAGCTCGATACCACTAAATGTAACACCCTTTACCTGCTATCTGTCGCAGACAGGATACAAGGTATTACGAATATAACACATACCATTAAACATAACCGAGATATAAATAAGTCATCCAATTTGATAGTGCATCGATAACATATGTCTTGAACAATATTAGCCAACTTTAATGGCTTGTACAAAGTAGCTGGTCGAGTAATCAGAATTAAAATTTTAAACCTAGACAAATATGACACGTAATAAAATAATTAAGCCTACTATACATGCCATAATTCAAAACGCTTAATTCAAATACCCTAAAGTATGATAGTGGGTAGATCTTCACGATCCTTAACTCCTCGAGCAAGTCAAGGACACTATAAGACAAAAGAGAAAACAAAGTAAGCTTATAGCTTAGTAAGTAAGTATGTAAATACTAATTAAAGAATCTAACATGTTTACACAACAATTCAAGTATATCTACTTTAACTTCACTATTCATTCCACTTTGATTAAGCTTGTCTCGCTGCGTCATATTCACTAAATAAATCATAACTCGAGTTACGAAACTCAAAATTTAAATCCGTAAAATTTCCTGAATCTAGACTCATAAAGCTTTTTGCTAATTTTTTCTATAATTTTGGTTCAGCTGATTAGTACAGTTTATTAGTTAAAGTTTCCGTTACACAGCTCGATTGATCTGACCTCTGTTCTCTACGAATTGAATTTCTCTCAGTACACAATTCAAACAATCCTGAAGTCTATTTCATTTAAAACTAGTCTCAATAAGGAATTTAGGCATGTAAACTATACTTCTTAATTTGCTTTGTACAAGTTTTAATTATTTTTCAAAGTTGGAACAGGGATCACGTATTCATCCTGAGCAAGTCACATACAATTGTAAATATCTCAAAATATAGAATTCCTTTGCTTGCTCTGTTTCTTTTATATGAAAGTAGACTCATTAAACTTTAATTTCACAT
>NW_026440929.1:0-2500 GCF_025698485.1 Gossypium arboreum | reverse complement strand
CCGGCAGAACAACTCAAAAGGAAGAAGCGTTAATTTCTTCATGCTCGTTCCAAGCTCGAAGTACCATTTGTACAAATAAGAATCCCTTCGTTACATGATTTCTTCTTCATATAGATATAGGATCTAAGGGGTACTACTGAAGTACATTTTGTACAACAGCCCTTCCTATCTGATAGAAAAGGATCCCATGATCCTGAACTGATCTTACCTGGGATCGCAAATCCCAAGTTTGTCTATGAAGAGCAGATCTAATTGTATTAGTGTCTATAATTGATTTCTTCTGTAATACTAATCGATAGGGCCTCATTGGTAAGTGCTACAAGATCTCGTGCATTGAACCCACGGTTATGGACCCGAATCCATTAAATGGAACATTTTTTCCAAGAAACTCTAGTATATGAAAGAGTGAAAAGTGCTGTTGTTGTGAATAAGAAGCCTTCGTATCTTAATACATGTATTTAATTTATTCGGGGCTATTAGAGGATCCACTTTGGGGAATATGAGTCGAAGCAATAACAAGAATATTTCTAGTGGAACATCTTTCACAATCCTTGAGAGATAGTTCACTAATAGACCGAGGGATAAGTAATTCGCCTCATTCACATCCAGATCATGTTTGAATCCATATTATGCAAGGAGACATTGCTTTTGCTAGTTCGAATTGAAGGGTGATATAAAATCGGTCTATTTCGACATCATATCCATAGTTAACGCATTCATCATAGTTAGCTCCAGCTCCGTATCAAGGTCACGATCAATAGCGTCACTATCATCAATAGCGTCACCAGCATCAATATCGTCACCAGCATCAATATCGTCACTATCATCAATATCGATATCATCAATAAGAAAACCTTTAAGCTTGTTATCCAGGAACTTGTTCAGAAATACTGTAATGAAAGGAACATAGGAGTTTGTCGCCAGGTATTTGAACAATAGGATCGTCCGGTTCCTATAGAACCTATCACCAAAATACCCCTAGAGGGAGATAGGGCTAAGCGGAGCGAAAAGGGTTTTCCACGAGACGGAAATGAAAACTATTAGCCCCACACGAAGTTTGTGAATAAGTGATTGTCTGATAATGAGCAAGGAATATCCGCCTTTCTGCTAAACAGGATGTATTGAACTCATAATTCATTAGATACTTTTTATGAATGTCAACCAAGTATCGTAAGTAAATTGGTCCTGGTTGTTCAATCATTTGATAACCAGAGTCATTCTTGATAAATGATCACTATGAGTCAGACTCAATAGAATTTGATCAATCCTTTTTCTGTCGTTAAGGTGAGAACTGAACCAAGAATTTCTTTATCATCAATCGAATCACTGTTCGCGACCCAGGATTCTATTTTCTCATCAATCCAATCACCGCTCACGTTTTTTCTTTTCTTATCAATGAATAGATCTCTTTACTTTATGACTTAGATGTCTCGTATTTCGAAAAATGATTCGATTGATGGATTTGTATGATACTTATGAGATCGATGATATCGATGAGATTGATATTCAAATATTTCTTCTAGAACGTATTGATTTGACCTATAAGGGACCACCACCCCACAGCATGTTGCCGCCAAAAGCAGAACCCCGTATTTCTTCTAATCTCCTAATTGTTCCAGAGCAACTAGAAAGAGATTCTTTAACCAGAAAGAATTCAGTTCAGATGTAGGATACCCATCCAGAAGTTTTCGCAACTCAATCATGATGGAATCATCAAAGATTTGACCTTTCGAACTCTGTCTGTAACTCACTATAGGCTCGGGAAACAAAGAGAAGATGTACGAACGAGATATCCAGCAACAAGAAGAAGGAAAAGGATTGAATAGAGGAACCCTGAACATTTGGCGATCTCAGATGTCGATATCAATGGTGACTCATTATTTCGATGAATCATTCTTCGACAGAAGAAAATTATGTAAACACTTACTCGAAATCTCACTTATCAGATTCCATTGTGGAAGACACAATTTTTCTGAAGAATTCGCCATGATATATCTGATCCATGCATAATATCATGAAAATGGATACAAATTTTGACTGCTACTTAGTATCGGCAATAGGTCTGAAAAGTATCTAAAAATATCAAATTTAGATATTTGTACCCTGTCGAAGTAAGAACCATGGTATATATGTTTGGAATAGATTCCGTTTGAGAGAGTTGAAAAGCACTATCTCGTTGAAAGGTTCTATACATCCACCCTTTTCAACGCATTTCTTTAGACAAAGACTCCGTTTTTCCGCTTTGGATGGTAAATATTTCAGAACATGGAGTGAATCAAACCCATGTTTGAATTTGAAATTGAGATACTGATGCAAGTTCTCTCTTCTGAATCAGATGGATTCATATCTGAAAGAGGTTGACAATAAGTTCTTCAAAATTGACTATTTGTCCTCTGTTAGAGGTGTTCCAGAAATGTCTGCAATCGAGTAAATAGCTCACGAACCAATGGATCGGATCGAATTGCAAACTGAAAGATTTGCACAAGTTATACCTTTCGTC
>NW_026440928.1:0-7486 GCF_025698485.1 Gossypium arboreum | reverse complement strand
TTAATTAGTACACTTTGACAGCCCAAAGGATAAGGTACGTTATTGTGCATTGAAAGTCGAGGGTTTGAGCAACATTCTTCAATCGACTAATGAATTTCAGTTATTGAATTGATTGATGCTTGAACTTATATAATGATGAAGTATGAAGTAAGAATGTTATTAATGAAATGATGCATTTGGCTATGTGAATGTATTGCTGTAAATTATAGTTCATTATATTCCTTGAGACTTACTAAGCATAAAAAATGCTTACCCCGCTGTTTTGGCTCTTAGTTTTCTAGATTTCGCGAGGCAATCGGATTTGGGATCGTTGAAGTCAAGTCATCCACACTATCAAGCCTCCATTTTGGTATAAATTTTGTTTGAACTTGAGATGGCATGTAAGGACTACCCTTGTTTGTTAAATATGTTGTAATGTAAGTATGTACACCGTGCTAAAATGGCTCAAAGGGAAGTATGAACTTAGACTAATTGTGGGTCGATGTATATATTTTGTGTCATGATGTGGCTATGGCTTGGAAATGAGAATGTTGGTCATATGATCAGCCATTGGCACGTTAAAATGATCATATATGAACCTATGTATGGTAAGGCTAGTTGAATCATGGAGACCACCAAATAGGTGAGTCCTATCTTAAAACAGATGCTGCCAGCTGCAGTGGCGTGAATGTGAAAAATCACCAAAATTCATAGGAATGGAATTAGATAGTGAATAAGCTATGTAAATGAACCTTGATGAGTCTATTTTCATATGGAAGAAATGAAACGGTCATAGGAGTTACAGGTTAAGAGATATTAAAGTTATTGTGAGACAGGGCCAGAATGGTTTCTGGGTTCCCTGTCGCAACTTTAAAATTCACTATAAATTATCCAAAAAGAATTAGGAGATATATCTTATATGTACAGATTCCATTTTGAGTCTAGTTTCATTAGAAACAAACGACACCAGAATTAAAGCCCTGTACAGAGAGATATTCAAGTTATACCGCGCGAAGGTCGGAGCAGTCGATCCCTGTAACAGGGGTAACTTTAACTAATAAACTGTACCAATTGGCCCGACCAAAATCCTAGAAATAAATCCATGGATGGATATATGAGTCTAAATTCAGGAAAATTTACGAAACCAGTTTCCGAGTTTTGAAACTCGAGATATGATTTTTAAGGCATAGTGACGCAGTTTTCCAGCCTGACTGGAAATGTCAAATTGGTGGGCAAAAACATGTGAACTTGGTTTGTTAACCCTCGTCCACACCATGATGGTCTCGGTTTTGGGGTGTTACAATTTTATTGGTATCAGAGCCACGCTTAGTCGATTCTAGGACTACCGTGATGTGTTTGGGGTCTAGCTATACATGCCATTAAATGATGAATCGATAGTGTGATGAATTCGACAATTTGACTTCATGATTGTTTATAGCAATGGATCCCGATCCCAACCGAGCGATAGCTGATGATGTGGAGAGTGTGGCCTGCTTCCCAAGAAGGGACAATGCCATGACTCTCAACCTATGGCCAGTAATCCTAATGATGAGGCTAGGCAAGCCTTTTATAGTGTGATGAACGAATGGTTCAATCAATACATTCAACCAACACGGCGTTCCACCACCTCCATTCCCGATTAATGCAACCCCGCACCTACAATACCTCCTTGGATCGACCCAATATAGTCGTAAGCCCTCAATGATAGGATTCAAAACATGGGGCCATCGAATTTAAGGCTACGGATGATGATGATGCCGAAAGCTGAATTATGGTTAGATAACACTATCCGGTGCTTGATGAGCTATCCTGACACCGATGAGTGCTTAAAGTGTACCATCTCCTTGCTGCGAGTCCGCCTACTATTGGTGGAGTACTCGACTTCGTGGTGCCTAGAGAGCAAGTGACTTGGGAATTTTTCTAACCGAAGTTCAAAAAAGTATATCACCGAGATTCATCGACCAAAAGCGAGGGAGTTCCTTGATCTTAAGCAAGGTTCTATGTCCGCTATCGATCACGAACGAAAGTTTGTGAGGCTTAGCCAGACGCCGAGAATGCATTTCGTCCGGGCTATTATGTGCAAACGCTCGAGGATGGGCTGAATGATGATATAAGGATGTTTGTTGGCATTCTCGAGATACGAGAGTTCGTAGTACTTGTTGAGCGAGCTTGTAAAGTCAAGAGCTTAGAAAGGAGAAACAAAAGCTGATGTGGGATTGAGAATTCAAAGAGGTCCTCGAAAGTCTCTTCAACAAGCATCAAGAGATTTCAGATGATGCGAGCGTCCAGAGCTGCTTTCGGATTTTCTAGACGAGGACGCGACGACCTCGTGACCACACGAAGTCACTCGATCGTGCGGAAATGATCGCCGAGAGGACGGAGTGTCCACATTGTGGCAAATGGCATTCGGGAGTTTGGTTTCGTGGATCGCCCGCTATAAGTGTGGATCCGACCATTTTATGAAGGATTGCCCGAGGATGCATGAACAGTAATGCAAGTCGAGTGAAACCCGGTGCTACCATCGCCGAGGTAGGCCACCTAGAAATATGGGCAATGTCAGGCTCGAGAGGATCTAGAGATGCTACCATCGATCCGAGGCTCGTGTCTCGCTAGGACTTATGCCATACGCCGCACGCCGAGGATGCGCTCTCCGATGTTATTACTGACTTTCACTCTTTTCAATACAAATGTAATTGCTTTGATTGACCCGGTTCTACTCATTCTTATATATGTGAAACCTTAGCATCCAAAGAAGACTTTGCCCATTGAGCTCATCGAGTTTGTAATTCGGTGTCAAACCCTTGGTCATTACGTGCTTGTTAACAAAGTGCAAGAAAAGTCCCCTAGTGTTCCGAGGTTCTTGTTTTCCCATGACTTAATGCTTTTGCCATTCGATGAGTTCGATGTTATTCTTGGTTTGGATTGGTTGACCATGCACGACGCGTTGTAAATTGCAAGAGCAAGACTATCGATTTGAGGTCGCGAATAATGAAATATTCGGTTGAGTCCACGGACTTAAAGGGGTTGCCACCGTAATATCGCCGATGTTGGCCCGTAAATATGTAAGAAAAGGGTGCGTTACTGCGACGTCATCGATGACAAGGAATCGAGAAGAAACCCAATCGTGCGTCGTGGTTTGTGAATACCGGATGTTTTCCCAAGAATTGCCGGTTTACCACCGCTCGAGAAATAGAATTTGGCATCGAATTGGTACCGGTACCACCCCAATTTCGATAGTCGTGATCGTATGGCACCAACGAATTGAAGGAGTTGAAAACTCGCTTGCAAGAATTGGTGGATAGAGGTTTTGCTCGCTCGAAGTTTTTCGCCTTGGGGTGCGCCTTGTTGTTCGTGAAGAAGAAGGATGGAACCATGCGATTATGATCGACTATCGCCGCCTTAACAAAGCGACGATAAAGAACAAATATCCGCTGCACGTATTGATGACTTGTTCGATCAACTCAAGGGAGCCTGTTCTCGAAAATAGATTTGAGATCGGGCTACTATCAATTGCGAATCCGAGATTCAGACGTGCCCAAGACCCGCTTCGAATCTAGATATGGTCACTATGAGTTCCCGTGATGCCGCTTGGGCTCACTAATGCCCTCGCGTATTTATGGATTTAATGAATCAATCTTAGACCATATTTGGATCGATTCGAGTCGTGTTCATTGATGACATCTTGGTCTATTCAAGAAATGAGACCTAACATGCTGAACACCGCGGTTAGTGCCGCAAATTTTACGGACAAGCAATTATATGCTAAGTTCAAGAAGTGTGAGTTCTCGTTAAGAGAGGTGAGCTTGGGTCATGTGGTATTCAGACGGTATTCGAGTCGAATCGAATAAAATTTCAGCCATACTAAATTGAAGCCTCCAGAAATATTAATGAGGTTCAAGCTTTTGGGGCTTGCTTACATTACCGACGATTTGTAAAGGCTTTCAACGATAGCCACCGATGACGGTTACTCCAAAAGGATGTTAAGTTCGAATGGACGGAGAAATGCCAAAAAGCTTCGATCAATCGAAAACTTATTTGACCGAAGCCCCAATTTAGTGCAACCCGAGTCCGCAAGGAGTTTGTCATCTATAGCGACGCCTCTACTTGGGTTAGGGCGATAATGCAAGAAGGTCGAGCAGGTTATGCGCCGAGGCAATTAAAGCCACATGAGAAAAATTATCCGACTCATGATCTCGAATTGGCCGCCATCGATTCGCTTTAAAGATTTGGCGACATTACTTATTCGGTGAAAGGTGCCATGTATACTCGGATCACAAAAGTCTCAAGTATTTGATGACCCAACGAGACTTAAATCTGCGACAAAGACGTTGGCTCGAGTTAAAGGATTATGAGCTGATCATTGACTATCACCCGGAAAGGCGAATGTAGTTGCGGATGCCTTGAGTCGTAAATCGTTATTCACTTTACGAAGCGATGAATGTGCACTTGTCTATCCGATCCGACAGTGTGTTAGTGGGTAAATGAAAGCCAAACCATTATTGACACACCAAATTGAGAAGCTCGTAAAGTCGATGACGAGTTGGTTGCAAACGGGCCGCGGTGTTCCAACAAGGACTCGGAGTTTCAAATCGACGATGACGATTGTTTGAGGTTCAAAAGTCGTCTGTGTCCCAAAGAATTCGAACTCATTTCGATAATTCAATGAAGCCCATTGTAGCCGAATGGCAATCCACCCGGAGTAATGAAGATGTACAATGATTTGAAACGCCGATTTTGGTGGCATGGTATGAAGCGAGACATCTCCGACTTTGTTTCAAGATGTTTAATATGTCAACAAGTGAAAGCGAACATCGTGCCTTCAGATTACTTCAACCAATCACGATACCCGAAAGTGGAAATGGGATCGAGTCACAATGGACTTTGTATCCGGACCGCCATTGTCGCAAGTAAGAAGGATGCGGTTTGGGTCGTGGTAGATCGATTGACTAAGTCGCCCACTTTGTCCCCGACGCACGGATTTTTCAATGGACAAATTAGCGAATTGTACGCTTTCGATGAAATTACACGGGTGCCTATTTCTATCGTGGTCGGATAGAGATCCGAGATTTACCTCGCGTTTTGGAAAAGTTGCAAAAGCTTTGGGTACCAAGTTGCATTTCAAGCACCGCCTTCCACCCCAAACCGATGGTCAATCCGAAGCGGTAATTCGGATACTTGAGGATATGTTAAGATGTTAGCGCCTCGAGTTTAGTGGTTCATGGGAACGGTATTTGCCGTTGATTGAATTCGCCACAACAACAATTTTCAATCGAGTATTAAGATGGCACCTTACGAGGCTTTGTAACGGCGTAAATGCCGACACCATTGTTTTGGACCGAGCTTGGTGAAAGCAAGATTTTCGGTGGATTTGATTAGGGATGCCGAATGTAAAGTGAAAGTAATCCGTGAAAGTTTGAAGATAGCCTTCGATCGTCGAAGTCGCGCGGATATGAAGCGTAGGATATCGAGTATCGTGGGTGATAAGTGTTCCTCAAGGTATCGCCTTGGAAAAAATACTCGTGTTGCCAGAAGGGCAAGTTGAGCCCGAGGTTCATTGGGCCATATGAGATATCGGTGAGTCGGTCCAAGTGGCATATCGTTTGATTTTGCCCCGAACTCAAAAGGTTCACGATGTCTTCCACGCTTCGATGCTTCGACGTTATAGATCCGATCCATCGCACGTGATTAGTCCATCGAAATTGAAATTCAAGCTAATATGAGTTATGAGGAAGAACCAATTCAGATCCTATCACGAGAAGTGAAAGAGTTAAAACAAGCGGTTCCGCTTAGTGAAAGTGTTATGGCTCAAGCACGGATAGAAGAAGCTACTTGGGAGACCGAGAACTCAATGAGAGCGATATCCGAACCTATTTACCGTAAGCTTTTCGGGACGAAAATCTCTTGAGTGGGGGAGAGTTGTGACACCTCGAATGTGACCCTAGTCGAGAGTGGTTTCGGGACCACGAACCGAGTCACAAGAATAATTAAGTGTTATATTCCGTACTTATTGTATGTGGAATTGGTATGCGTAAATATTTCGTGTCTCGATTTTTATTAATTAGGTGCTAAATTATAAGAAAGGACTTAGTAGTGAACTTTGAAAGTACGATAGGAAAATAGGTGATGACTAATTAAAGCATGCATGCAAAATAATGGACTTGCATGTCAAATTCTTTTACAAGTAATGGCCGGCCATGACAAAGAATATGGGTCAAACATGTCATGAAACATGTTTTGTTGGGCATTAGGGAGAAATAGTAAACAAATAAGCATGGGTAAGAAAAGAATGAAAAAAAAAATGTGTGTGAGAGAGTGGCATACCCCATTGCCGTGAGTTGTAGAGAAGGAAAGAAAAAATTTTGTTCATCCTTTCTTTGAGCCAAAACTAAGGAAGAAGGAGGATTTTGCTTCATGCTTGGTTTGGAAGAGATCTAGAAGGAGATTTGGCTAAGTTTGCATCAAGATTAAGGTATGTATGAGGTTGTGTTGGGAGTTTCATGCATGTTTTGTTGCTAACTTGATGTGCATGTTAGCCATGGCTCAAATCTTTGGTATGCCATGGAAATGGTATTTGGCCAAAGTTGTTATAGTGATAAAGCCATTGCATGCTAAGTGTGAAGCTTGATGATGATGCATGCAATGATGGATTTTCTACTCATGAGTAAGATTTTGAGTTTTCTTTGTTTTATCATGATTAAAGTTGAAAAGGAGCATGATTGTCATACTTGGCCATGATGCATTCTTGAGCATGATTCATGCTTCTTGCATGTTAGTTAAAAGTTTGTGTTTTGGATGGCTATGGACACTTTGAAAATTCGCCATGCTCATATATGCATATATGATTGCACATTTTGTTTGGTTATGAACTAAGTGATGAATATATTGATTTAAAGAAGAAAATGTGGAAGAATGCTTGTGAAATTGCAAGCACAATTCGCCTAGCACACATATAAGTGCTTGATGCTATATTATAAGTTTTAAGCTACAATGTGCCAGCATTAATTAGTAGATTGCATGCTGTTTTTGTGAGGTATTATGCAAATTTTGACCTCAACAAGTACATGAATATTCGCCTTGGGTAGCCCATTGAAGGCCTTAGCATTTCCTTGATGTTCAAACAAATTGTATTGAATTGCTTGATGTAGTATAAAATGTGCATGACCATTGTGTATTCAAGCTAAAGAGTGGCCATATGACCATCTAAAACCTTGTCATATTCGCCATAAGCAAGCACAATGAGGTTTTAATAAATTGAATTTGTTTGAATTAGCTCAAGAGCCAAGAGGGCCACAATTGGACAAGGGAAGGAAAAGGTGATCGAATAGCCAAAAAGCCGCTCGACAACATCCGAGGTAAGTCCTCAAGAAGTGACCTTACTTGAATTATGTGAGATGAAATATGGATTGTATGATTATTGATTAGGTGTGTATGAGTATTTGAATTCCACCGGCTAAGTCCCGGGCAATATGCTAATGATATTAATTGTGTTTGGTTGTAACTAAAAATG
>NW_026440926.1:0-7532 GCF_025698485.1 Gossypium arboreum | reverse complement strand
TTAATTAAAAGCTCAAACAATTTTTTAAGATTTCCGGCAATTAACGCATCACGCTTGCTTAAAATTCATATCTCGAGTTCAAACTCAAATTAAGATCCATAAATTTTCATGAAACTAGACTCAAATATCTATCTACTAAATATTTTCTAGAATTTTTAGTCGAGCCAATTAGTACAGTTTATTAGCTAAAGTCTCCCTGTTTTAGGGTTCACATTCATCCTCGCCCACTATGAATCAAATTCTTTCTGTACAGAAATACAATGACTATATCGTTTGTTTCCATTAAAATAATACTCAACAAGAAATCCATACATATAAATTGTGAGTCCTAATTATTTTTACACAAATTATGTGAATTTCTAAAGTCAGAACAGGGAATCCAGAAGTTGCTCTGACCCTGTTTCACCAAAACGTAAATATCTCATAAAATACAACTCTTTTACCTATTTTGTTTCTTTCACATGAAAATAGATTCATTAATCTTCAATTAAATCTTTTATTCATCATCTAATTCTATCTCTACTATTTTTAGTGATTTTTTCAAACTCACATCACTTCTGTTGTGTGATTCAGTTTTATAGCCAATTTCACCATTTTATGGATTTCCATAGATTAGTTAGCACATAAAGCATACGTGTTATGAAATATAATCTCGATTAGCCACTCCATGTGACAGCCCAAAATAGACCCTAGCCGGAATGTGGTTTCGGGACCACAAAACCGAGGCATAACAATAATTTAAAATTTATTTTGATGCCTATAATATGTGAGTATTCATGTATGACATTTTTTGATGATTGATTTAGTGTTATAAAGGTGAATTTCACTAGAAAGGACTTGTGTGAGAAAATTTAGAATTTGAGATAGGCAAATGTGGAAGTGGCCTATTGATGCACACTAGAAATGTTGTCCTTGCATGTCAAATTCCCAAATTTGACTATAGTGGCTGACCATGGTGATGAATATGGCAAAAGAAAACATGTCTTAAACATGTTTTGCTAGTGGTGCATGTTTGAAATAATAAAATAAGAGTATGAAAAAAAAAAAAAAAAATGTTCATCCTTCTCCATAGGCTTGCGAATGTACTAAGGAAAGAAAAGAAAAATTTGTTCATCCTTTCTCATCTTCTTGGCCGAAATTACTAGGGAAAAGGGGGAGGATTTTTGCTTCATGCTTGGGTTGGAAGAGACCTAGAAGGAGATTTGGCTAAGTTTACATCAAGATTAAGGTATGTATGAGGTTGTGTTAGGAGTTTCATGCATGACTTGGTTGCTAACTTGATGTGCATGTTAGCCATGGCTCAAATCTTTGTTATGCCATGGAAATGGTATTTGGGCAAAGTTGTTATGGTGATAAAGCCATTGCATGCTAAGTGTGAAGCTTGATGATGATGCATGCAATGATGGATTTTCTACTCATGAGTAAGATTTTGAGTTTTCTCTTTGTTTTATCATGATTGAAGTTGAAAAGGAACATGATTGTCATATTCGGCCATGATGCATTCTTGAGCATGATTCATGCTTCTTGCATGTTAGTTAAAATTTGTGTTTTGGATGGCTATGGACACCTTGAAAATTGCCATGCTCATATATGCATATATATGATTGCACATTATGTTTTGGTTATGAACTAAGTGATGAATATATTGGTTTAAAGAAGAAGATGTGGAAGAATGCTTGTGAAATTGCAAGCACAATTGCCTAGCACACATGTAGGTGCTTGATGCTATATTATAAGTTTTCCACAATGTGCAAAGCATTAATTAGTAAATTGCATGCTGTTTTTGTGAGGTATTAAGTGCAAAATTGACCTCAACATGTACATGATTATTCGCCTTGGGTAGCCTATTGAAGGCCTTAGCATTTCCTTGATGCTCAAATAAATTGTATTGAATTGCTTGATGTAGTATAAAATGTGCATGACCATTGTGTATTCAAGTTAAAGAGGCCATATGACCATTTAAAATCCTTGTCATATTCGCCATAAGCAAACACAATGAGGTTTTAATAAATTGAATTTGTTGAATTAGCTCAAGAGCTAAGAGGGCCACAATTGGACAAGGGAAGGAAAAGGTGATCGAATAGCCAAAAAGCCGTTCGACAACATCCGAGGTAAGTCCTCAAGAAGTGACCTTACTTGAATTATGTGAGATGAAATATGGTTGTGTATGATTATTGATTATGTGTGTATGAGTATTTGAATTCCACCCGGCTAAGTCCCGGCGAATATGCTAATGATTATAATTGTGTTTGAGCCTTAGTAACAAAATGAAATATGTATGTCCAATGATTATTGATGTATGTGTGCATGAGAAATTGAATGATATCGGCTAAGCCCAAGACAATTATGTTGAAATTATATCCGGTCAAGACCCAAGGCAATTGTGCTAGTGGCTATATCCGGGCTAAGGCCCAAGGCATTCGTATGAAGTTATTCTATCCGGCTAAGACCAAGGCATTTGTGCACGTGATTATATCCGTTATATTCCAAGAATCTTGGGCTGGAGGTGAGTGTTGGTTGCTGAAATGAATTCAATTAGTACACCGGAAAGCCCAAAGGATAAGGTACGTTATATGTGCATTGGAAAGTCGACGTGTTTGAGCAACATTCGCTCAATCGACTAATGAATTTCAGTTATTGAATTGATTGATGCTTTGCGAACTTATATAATGATGAAGTATGAAGTAAGAATGTGTATTAATGAAATGATGCATTTGGCTATGTGAATGTATTGCTGTAATTAGAGTTAATTATATTCCTTGAGACTTACTAAGCATAAAAATGCTTACCCTGCTTTGGCTTTAGTTTTCTAGATTTCTCAAGCAATCGGATTTGGGATCGTTGAAGTCGGTCATCCACACTATCAAGCCTCCATTTTGGTATAAATTTTTTGATTGAACTTGAGATGGCATTATAGGACTACCTCTTGTTTGTTAAATACGTTGTAATGTAAGGTACGGCCATGCAAATGGCTCAAAAGGGAGCATGAACTTAGACTAATTGTGGGTTGTATGTATATATTTGGTGTCATGATGTGGCTATGGCTTGAAATGGGAATGTTGGTCATATGATCAGCCATTGGCATGGTTAAAATGATCATATATGAACCTATGTATGGCAAGACTAGTTGAATCATGGAGACTACCAAATAGGTAAGTCCTACCTTAAAACAGATGCTGCCAGCTGCAGTGGCGTGAATGTGAAAAATCACCAAAATTCATAGGAATGGAATTAAATAGTGAATAAGCTATGTAAATGAACCTTGATGAGTCTATTTTCATATGGAAGAAACGAAATGGTCATAAGAGTTACAGGTTAAGAGTTATTAAAGCTATTGTGAGACAGGGCCAGAATGGTTTCTGGGTTCCCTGTCGCAACTTTAAAAATTCACTATAAATTATCCAAAAGAATTATGAGACATACCTTATATGTACGGATTCCATTTTGAGTCTAGTTTCATTAGAAACAAACGACACCAGCATTAAATCCCTATAGAGAGATATTCAAGTTATACCGCGCGAAGGTCAGAGCAGTCGATCCCTGTAACATGGGTAACTTTAACTAATAAACTGTACCGATTGGCCCGACCAAAATCCTAGAAATAAATCCATGGATGGATATATGAGTCTAAATTCAGGAAAATTTAAAAACCAGTTTCCGAGTTTTGAAACTCGAGATATGATTTTTAAGGCGACAGGACGCAGTTTTCCAGCCTGACTGGAAATGTCAAATTGGTGGGCAAAAACATGTGAACTTGGCTTTAACCCTCGGTCCCAAACGCAATGGTCTCGTTTGGGGTGTTACAATTTTATTATATCGAGCCACGGTTTAGTCAATTCTAGGACTACCGTGATGTGTTTGGGGTCTAGCTATACATGCCATTAAATGATGAATCGATAGTGTGGTGATTTGACAATTTGACTTTGTGTTTGTTTATAGCAATGGATCCCGATCCCAACCGAGCGATAGTGATGATGTGGAGAGTGTGGCGCCTCCCGCCAAGGGACAGCCATGGACTCTCAACCTATGGCCAGCAATCCTAATGACGAGGCTAAGCAAGCCTTTTATAGTGTGATGAACGAATGGTTTAATCAATACATTCGAACCAACACTACTGTTCCACAACCTCCATTCCCGACAAATGCAACCCCAGACCTACAATACCTCCGGATGACCAAATAAGGTCAAGTAAGCCCCAATCGATAGGATTCAAAACATGGGGCCACTGAATTTAAGGCTACGGATGATGATGATGCCGAAGCGCTTGAATTTTGGTTAGATAACACTATCCGGTGCTTGATGAGCTATCCTCGCATAACCGATGAGTGCTTAAAGTGTACCATCTCCTTTACCTGAAGTCCGCCTACTATTGGTGGAGTACTCACTTGTGGTGCCTAGAGAGCAAGTGACTTGGGAATTCTTTCAAACCGAGTTCAAAAAGTATATCACGAGATTCATCGACCAAAAGCGGAGGGAATTTCTTGATCTTAAGCAAGGTTCTATGTCCTACATCACGAACGAAAGTTTGTGAGGCTTAGCCAGACGAGAATGATTTCGTCCGCTATTATGTGTAAACGCTCGAGGATGGGCTGAATGATGATATAAGGATGTTTGTTGGCATTCTCGAGATACAGAGTTCGAGTACTTGTTGAGCGAGCTTGTAAAGTCAAGAGCTTAGAAAGGAGAAACAAAAAGTGATTGGGGATTAGAGAATTCGAAGAGGTCCTCGGAAAGTCTCTTCAACAAGCATCAAGAGATTTCGAGATGATGCGAGCCGGTCAGAGGCGCTCGGCTTTTCTAGACGAGGACGCGATCGACTCGTGACCACACGAGTCACCGATCCGGTATGGAAATGATCACCGAGAGAGCGAGTGTCCACAATGTGGCAAATGGCATTCGGGAGCTGTTGGTTTCGTGATCGCCTCGCTATAAGTGTGGATCGCCGACCACTTTATGAAGGATTGCCCGAGGATGCATGAAGAATGCAAGTCGAGTGCAAACCCGGTGCTACCATCGCCGAGGTAGGCCACCTAGAAATATGGGCAATGTCAAGGCGGTCGAGAGGATCTAGAGATGCTACCATCGATCCGAGGCTCGTGCTCGCTAGGACTTATGCCATACGCCGCACCGAGGATGCGCCTCTCCGATGTTATTACCGATTTCACTCTTTTCAATACAAATGTAATTGCTTTGATTGACCCCGGTTCTACTCATTCAATATATGTGAAACCTTAGCATCCAAAGAAGACTTTGCCCATTGAGTCTCATCGAGTTTGTAATTCGGTGTCAAACCCCGGTCATTACGGCTTGTTAACAAAGTGTGCAAGAAAAGTCCCCTAGTGTTCCGAGGTTCTTGTTTTCCCGGACTTAATGCTTTTGCCATTCGATGAGTTCGATGTTATTCTTGGTTTGGATTGGTTGACCATGCACGATGCGGTTGTAAATTGCAAGAGCAAGACTATCGATTTGAGGTGCGCGAATAATGAAATAATTCGGTTGAGTCCACGGACTTAAAGGGTTCACCGTAATATCCGATGTTGGCCCGAAATATGTAAGAAAAGGCGGTTGCACTTTGGACGACTCGATGACAAGGAATCGAGAAGAAACCCGAATCTGCCCATGGTTTGTGAATACCGGATGTTTTCCCAAGAATTGCCGTTTACCAATTGTCGGAAATAGAATTTGGCATCGAATTGGTACCGGTACCACTCAATTTCGATAGCTCCATCGTATGGCACCAACGGAATTGAAGGAGTTGAAAGCTCATTGCAAGAATTGGTGGATAGAGGTTTTGCTCGCCCGAAGTTTTTCGCTTTGGGGCTTGTTGTTCGTGAAGAAGAAGGATGGAACCATGCGATCGGCATCGACTATCGCCACTTAACAAAGCGATGATAAAGAACAAATATCCGCTGCCACGTATTGATGACTTGTTCGATCAATCAAGGGAGCCTTGTTCTCGAAAATAGATTTGAGATCGGGCTACTATCAATTGCGAATCCAGATTCGACGTGCCCAAGACCGCCTTCGAACGAGATATGGTCACTATGAGTTCTGGTGATGCTTGGGCTCACTAATGCCCTCGGTATTTATGGATTTAATGAATCGAATCTTTAGACCATATTTGGATCGATTCGTAGTCGTGTTCATTGATGACATCTTGGTCTATTCAAGAAATGGGACCGAACATGCTGAACACTCGGTTAGTCTGCAAATTTTACGAAAAGCAATTATATGCTAAGTTCAAGAAGTGTGAGTTCGGTTAAGAGAGGTTAGCTTTTGGGTCATGTGGTATTCGGACGGGTATTCGAGTCAACCGAATAAAATTTCAGCCATACTAAATTGGAAGCCCAGAAATATTACCGAGGTTCAAGCTTTTGGGGCTTGCGTTATTACCGAAGATTTGTAAAGGCTTCTCAACGATAGCCACGCCGATGACGGTTACTCCAAAAGGATGTTAAGTTCGAATGACGAAAAATGCCAAAAAGCTTCGATCAATGAAAACTTATTTGATGAAGCCCCAACTCTAGTGCAACCCGAGTCCGCAAGGAGTTTGTCATCTATAGCGACGCCTCTACTTGGGTTAGGTTTGGATAATGCAAGAAGGTCGAGTTGTGGCTTGCGTCGAGGCAATTAAAGCCACATGAGAAAAATTATCCGACTCATGATCTCGAATTCCGCCATCGATTCGCCTTTAAAGATTTGGCGACATTACTTACTTGGTGAAAGGTGCCATGTATACTCGGATCACAAAAGTCTCAAGTATTTGATGACCCAAAGAGACTTAAATCTGCACAAAGACGTTGGCTCGAGGTTAAAGGATTATGAGTGATCATTGACTATCACCCGGAAAGGCGAATGTGGTTGCGGATGCCTTGAGTCGTAAATCGTTATTCACTTTACGAGCGATGAATGTGCACTTGTCTATCCGATCCGACGGGTGTTAGTGGCTGAATTGAAAGCCAAACCATTATTGACACACCAAATTCGGAAGCTCGGAAAGTCGATGACGAGTTGGTTGCAAAACGGCTGCGTGTGTTCGAACAAGGACTCGGAGTTTCAAATCACGATGACGATTGTTTGAGGTTCAAAAAGTCGTCGTGTGTCCCAAAGAATTGAACTCATTTCGATAATTCAATGAAGCCCATTGTAGCCGAATGGCAATCCACCGGGAGAACGAAGATGTACAATGATTTGAAACGTCGATTTTGGTGGCATGGTATGAAGCGAGACATCTCCGACTTTGTTTTAGATGTTTAATATGTCAACAAGTGAAACGGAACATCGGTGCCTTCGAGATTACTTGACCAATCACGATACCCGAGTGGAAATGGGATCGAGTCACAATGGACTTTGTATCCGATTGCCATTGTCGCAAGTAAGAAGGATGCGGTTTGGGTCGGGTAGATCGATTGACTAAGTCGCCCACTTTGTCCCCGACGCACGGATTTTTCAATGGACAAATTAGCGGAATTGTACGCTTTCGGATCGTGAGATTACACGGGTGCCTATTTCCATCGTTGGATAGAGATCCG
>NW_026440925.1:0-34206 GCF_025698485.1 Gossypium arboreum | reverse complement strand
TAATATGTGTTAATTCATGTGTGACATTTTTGATGTTTCGATTTAGAGTTATAAATGTGAATTTCACTAGAAAGGGCCTAGTAGTAAACATTGAAAGTATGATGGGGAAATGTGGGATGACTAGTTTATAATGCATGCAAAAATAAGGATTTGCATGTCAAATTTCCCCTAACATGAAGTGGCCGCCATGACAAGGAATCATGGGCTAAACATGTCATGAAACATGTTTTGTTGGTGCACTAGGAGAAACAATAAACAAATGAGTATGGGTAATAAAGAAAGAAAAAATGTGTGTGTGTGAGTGAAACCCCCCTTGCCGCAGCATTGTGGAAGAGAAAAGAAAATTTTGTTCATCCATTTTTCTCTTTGGCCGAAAATACTAAGGAAAAAGGGAGGATTTTTGCTTCATGCTTGGTTTAGAAGAGAACTAGAAGGAGATTTGGCTATACTTGCATCAAGATTAAGGTATGTTTGAGGTTGTGTCATGAGATTCATGCTTGTTTTGGTTGCTAACTTGATGTGCATGTTAGCCATGGTTCAAATCCTTGTTATGCCATGGAAATGGTATTTGGCCAAGGTGGATTTTGTGTTAATGCCATTGCATGTTAAATATGAAGCTTGTTAATGGTGTATGTGATGGGGATTGATGGCTCTTGGACTTTCTTTTTAGTATTTTTGAGTGAGACATTAAGTTCTTTTGCTTAATCATGACCAAAATGATGGTGTTGTGATGTATTCGGTCATGGTATATCCATTAAGTATGATTCATGCATGTTGCATGGTAGGTAAGATTTGAGCTTTGAATATGTGTTTGCACATGATGAATTGGTATGACATATATACTATTTCAAGGTATATATTTGCTTGGGATGATGTTTTCTGCTATGTAGTACATGAGAGATGTGTATTGAGCTACAATATGTAATGCTAGTTAGTAAAATGCATGCTGTTTTGTGTGGTATTATGCATAATCGGCCTCAACATGGGCATGCATATTCGCCACATGAGGGGAAATTGGTGTGCATGCATTCGGTTAGAGGCAAGCATATTGATGCCTATTCTTGGCTTAGAAAATTCGCTAAGAGGAATACTAACTAAGGTGTTGAGTTCGATTCATGATTTTGTACATATGCATTTTGATGCCTAATGAGTAGATATTTATATATTGGCTAGGCATCTTGAATTCTCTTCCGATGCTCAAATGATAAAACCAATTTATTTGTTAAATTTAGCCCAAGAAGCTAGAGGTGGAGAATCAAGCAAAGGCAAAGGAAAGATAATCGAGTAGTCGATTGGAAATCGCTTTCATCCAATATAAGGTAAGTCATAAAGCATATATTTGGCATTGATTTAAATGATCATAATATATATATATGCAATTGTGTTTAATGAATTGATGTAAGTGGAAATGTATGTGTATGGAATGATGCCATTGTTGAATGTATAAAGGTAGTAAAATGCATAACGATTGGTCTTGGCACTAAGTGTGCGGGTATAAATGGACACGGTGACAAGATTGGCACTAAGTGTGCGGATTTAAATTTGTACAGCACTAAGTGTGCGAATTTGATTATATAGCACTATGTGTGCGAAGCTGATTATATAGCACTAAGTGTGCGGACTTATTATATGCTTTTGCATCACTATTGGCACCGAAAAAGCGATATTATCGAGTTGATCACGGACAGCGGATCGGGTAAGTACCTCGAGCTCATGATGAATAGAAAATACGCCCATGCTTGGGGTTGAATTGGTAAGCCTTAAATCTATGTGATGATTGAAATCGTATGGTTGTGCTGGAAAATGAGTTAATGTAAAAATGCTTCATTATCTTGTTGTGTAGAATATGAAATGTGGATGTATGACTTGGTACGAGATTGGACCGAAAGGTCCGAGGTATTATGGTATAGATTCGATATGGATGAGTACCTAGCCTCGCTTATCGTATATGTTGTAGTGACTTTATTAGTGGATTGATAAATGCTTATGACTTCATCGAGTTGTAAACTCACTCAGTTTTTCTTGTCACCCATTTTAGGTCACCGACTCAGATCACAGGTGCTCGAACCGTCGCTGAAGTCATCACACCGCTGAAATCTTGTGGTATTACTTTTTTGTTGTTGAAGAACATTTGGCATGTATAGGCTATTATATTTTGTCGAATTGTGGGTTGTAAACTTTAAGCCATGTGAAATGGCCTATGTGGTCGCCGAGTGGGATGCTAGAACCTATAGCCACGAGTCTTAGAAACTCAAATTTTGTTAAGGTGACCATAATTTGTGTCATGTATGATGGATGATTAAGGCCAAGGAAAAATTCATGAAATTGGCATAGTCTACTGCAGTAACTGTTGTGACAGCAGCAGTGAGATGAGATTGAAAAATCACTAAAAATAGTATAAGTAGAATTAAATAGTGAGTAAATTATGGAACTGATCCTTGATGAATCTATTTTATATGGACAAAACGAAACGACCATATGAGCAGTATACTGGGAGATATTAAAGTTCTCGTGAGACAGGGCCAGAACGATTTCTGGGTCCCCTGTCGTGACTTTGAAAATTTACCATAAATTATCCAGAAAGAATTAGGAGTCATGCCTTATATGTACAGATTCCATTTTGAGTCTAGTTTCATTAGAAACAAACGGCACCAGTATTAAAGCCCTGTACAGAAAGATATTCAAGTTGTAACGCGCGGAGGTCAGAGCAGTCGATCCCTGTAACATGGGTGACTTTAACTAATAAACTGTACCAATTGGCCCAACCAAAAATTCTAAAATAAATCCATGGATGGATATATGAGTCTAAATTCAGGAAAATTTACGAAACCAGCTTCCGAGTTTTGGAACTCGAGATATGATTTTTAAGGCGACGGTGACGCAGTTTTCCAGCCTGTCCAGAAATGCCAAATTGGTCGGTACTTTAAGAGGATTTGTCTCAGAACCCTCGTGTCCCTAATCGCGCCGGTCACGAAGTTAGGTGTTACAATTTTATTGGTATCAGAGCTATGGTTTAGTCGGTTCTAGGACTACCATAGCGCAGTGAGTCTAGCTATACATGCCAAATTGATAGTGCTTAATAATGTGATGACTTCGACGGTTGAAATTTTTGTTTTGATTAGCGATGGAACCCGGTAGAGAGACCCTTGCGGATGACGCCGAAAGTGTAGCGGCTGCTCCTCGCTAAGGGACACCGCCTGTTGAGCCTCACCATCCGCGAATAATCAAAATGAAGGGGCGAAACAAGCCTTCTTCACTATGATGAATGAGTGGGTCGCGAATATGCCCGAACCAACCCGGCTGTCCAACCATTCCCGAATTTAAATACTCCACCCCAAGACTCAAGAATGCCTCCAGCCATCGATCCCGTGAGGTCGAGTAAACCACCGTGGACTTGATTAGGAAGCGTAATGAGGAGTTCAAGGCCATAGTTACCGATGATGCCGAAAAGGCCGAAGTTCGCTCGATAACACCATTAGAGTGTTAGATGATCCGTCATGCACACCCGACGTAATGTCTTAAGTGTGCTATATCCTTGTTAAGTAGACTCACCACTATTGGTGGAGGACTTTAATTTCCATAGTCCCAAATGAACGAGTTACATGGGATTTCTTCCAATCCGAATTTCAAAGAAATACATTAGTCAACTGCTCATCGATCGTAAGCGTAAGGAATTTTGAACTCAAGCAAGGCCGGATGATCAGATCTCAATACGTAACATGAGTTCGTAAGACTTAGCTCAGATGCTCTGGAGTGTGGGTGATGAGGTTGCGATGTGCAAAAGATTTGAAGAAGGATTGAATGAAGAGTTAAAGTTACTAGTGGGAATTTTGGAGATAAAGGAGTTCGTGACACTAGTCGAACGAGTCGCAAGGCTAAGAACTTGGGAGGAGAAGAAGAAGGCTGAATTTGAAGCAAGAGATTACCGTAAAAGATCGATTTAGTAAAGCTCCTCGCTTCTACTGTAAAGAGGTTCGTGGAGGACACCAAGAAGTCGAGGACGCATCGGAATTTCCATTAGAGCCCCACCATTGACGGACTCCTAGCTACTTCAGAGCTAGTGTGGGCAATAATCGCCAAGAGAGACCTGAATGCCCCAATGTGGAAGACGACACCTAGGTGAATGTTGGGGTAAGTCTCATATAGGGCTCATATGGATGCGGTTCAAGGACCACTTCATTAGAGATTGCACGAGCTAGATGAGAGGAATAAGACGCAAGGTGCAAGACCTAGTGGAACGACGGCCGGAGGTAGGCCCCGAGAATCTCTCGGAGGTAGGGTGGTAATCGAGAGGAGCCTCTAATACGGCCGTCCGATCCGAGACCCGTGCTCGCTAGAGCATATGCCATCCGCAAGACGAGAGGAGGCATCCTCCCCGACGTTATCACCGGTACTTTTACTCTTTGATACTATTGTGATTGCATTGATTGACCCCGCCTACTCACTCATATGTATGTGAAACCTTAGCATCCAAGAAGACTCACCGCTGAGTCTACCGAGTTCGTAATTGAGTGTCAAACCCTTTGGGTCAATACGCGTTGTTGATAAAGTGTGCAAGAGATGCCCCTAATAATTCGAGAACTCGCTTTTCCTACCGATCCGATGCTTCTACCATTTCATGAATTGATGTTATTCTTGGTATGGATTGGCTGATCAGACATGATGCAAAGTGGATCTGCAAAAGGAAAACCATTAATTTGAGGAGTGCAAATAATGAGGTAGTCCGAGTCTAGTCTATCGATTTAAAGGAGTGCAAGAATAATATCTTCTATGACCGTCAAGATATGTGAAAAGGTGTGAAACATACCTTGCGATGTGTTTGGGAGTAAAGAGACTAAAGGAAACTCGAATCTGCACCAGTTGGTTTGTGAGTATTCAGATGTTTTTCCCGAGGAGTTACCGGATTGCCACCGGCTCGAGAAGTGGAATTCGCATCGGTTGTACCGTACTACGCCGATTTCAATAGCCCCGATCGTATGGCATTAACGAATTAAAGGAATTGAAGGTTCAATTGCAAGAATTGACGGATAGAGGTTTCGCCGACCGAAGTTTTTCTCCATGGGGCGCACCTGTATTGTTTGTGAAGAAGAAGGACGAACCATGAGGTTGTGTATCGACTATCGCCAACTCAATAAAGTGACGATAAAGAATAAATATCCATTGCCACGAATTGACGATTTGTTTGATCAATTAAAGGGAGCCTCTGTTTTCAAAGATAGATTTGAGGTCGGGTACTATCGCTGAGGGTCCGAGAATCTGGACATACCCAAAACCGCTTTTAGAACGAGGTATGGTCACTACGAATTCTTGGTGATGCCGCTTGGGCTCACTAATGCCCTCGCTGTTTATGGATTTAATGAATAGAATTTTCAGCCATACTTGGATCGGTTCAGAGTTGTATTTATCGATGACATTTTGGTCTATTCGAGAGATGAAACTGAGCATGCCGAACACCGAGGCTAGTGTTGCAAATCTTACGAGATAAGCTATACGCAAAGTTCAAGAATGTGAATTTTGTTGAAAGAGGTTAGCTTTTGGGGCACGTGGTGTCCGTGACGGTGTCGTGGTGGACCCAACAAAATTTCGCCATAGTCGATTGGAGACCACCAAGGAATGTTACCGGGTTAGAGCTTTTGGGGCTTGCCGTTATTACCGACGATTTGTAAAAGGTTTCGACGATAGCCACGCCAATGACGGTTACTCCAAAAGGATGTTAAGTTCGAATGGACGGAGAAATGTCGTAAAAGTTTCGATCAACTCAAAGCTTATTTGATCAAGCCCCAATTCTAGTGCAACCCGAATCGGCAAAGAGTTTGTTATTTATAGTGACGATCCCTACTTGGGGTTGCGATTGATGCAAGAAGGGCGAAGTTGTGGCCTATGCGCCGAGACAATTAAAGCCACATGAGAAAAATTATCCACCCATGATCTCGAATTGGTCGCCATCGATTCGCTTTAAAGATATGGCGACATTACTTATTTGGTGAGAAGTGCCATGTATTCGGATCACAAAAGTCTCAAATATTTGATGACTCAAAGAGACTTAAATCGCGATAAAGACGATGGCTCGAGTTGTTAAAAGATTACGAACTCGTTATTGATTATCACCCGGAAAGGCCAATGTGGTTATGATGCCTTAAGTCGAAATCACTGCTTGCTTTTACGAGCGATGAATGTACACTTGTCTATTCTACCCGACAATGTGTTAGTAGTCAATTGAAGGCCAAACCATTGTTGGCTCATCAAATTCGGGAAGCTCGTAAAGTTGATGAGGAGTTGCTTGCAAAACGGGCCGAGTGTGTTCGAGCAAGGAATCGAGTTTCAAATTGATGATGACGATTGTTTAAGGTTTAGAAGTCGCCTGTGTTCCAAAGAATTGAACTTATTTCGATGATTCTAAATGAAGCCCATTGTAGTCGAATGTCAATCCACCCGTAGTACTAAAATGTACAATGACCAAACGCCAATTTTGGTGGCCCTATGAAACGAGACATTTCAATTTGTTTCAAGGTGTCCGATATGTCAACAAGTGAAAGCGAACATCAAGTGCCATCGGATTACTTCACCATCATGATACCCGAATGGAAATGGGATCGAGTCACAATGGACTTTGTATCCTGACCGCCATTGTCGTGAGTAAGAAGGATGCGATTTGGGTCGTTGTCGATAGACTAACTAAGTCGGCCACTTTATCCCCTGCACGCACGGATTTTTCAATGGACAAATTAGCGAATTGTACGCTTCTCGATTGTGAGATTACACGGGTGCCTATTTCTATCGTGGTCGGATAGAGACCCAAGATTCACGCCGCGATTTTGGAAGAAATTGCAAGATGCTTTGGGTACCAAGCTGCATTTAGCACCGCTTTCATCCCCAAACCGATGGTCAATCCGAACGGATAATTCAAATACTCGAGGATATGTTGAGATGTTGCATCCTTGAGTTTAGTGGTTCATGGAACGGTATTTACCTTTGATTGAATTCGCCACAACAATAGCTTTCAATCAAGCATTAAGATGGCGCCTTTACGAGGCTTTATACTGGTCGTAAATGCCGCACCCCATTATTCGATCGAACTTAGTGAAGGTAAATTCTTCTGGTTGATTTGGTTAAGGATGCCGAGCAAAAAGTTCGAGTAATTCGTGAAAGTTTGAAAGTCGCTCGGATCGCCAAAAGTCGATGCGATTTGAAAAGAAAAGATATTGAATATCGTTGGAGACAAGGTCTTTCAAAGTTTCACCTTGGAAGAAGGTGCTTAGATTTGGTCGTAAGGGCAAATTGAGTCCGAGGTTTATCGGGCCATATGAAGTATCCGAACGAAGTTGGGCCAACAGATATCGATTAATTTTGCCTCGAGCTCGAAAGGATTCACAACGCTTTTCATGTCTCGATGCTTCGACGATATAGGTCTCGATCCATCGCACGAATTGCTCCATCCGAGATTGAGATTCACCTAATTTGAGCTATGAAGAGGAACCGTTCGCATTATGATGCGTGAAGTAAAAGAGTTACGCAACAAGAAAATCCCGTTAGTGAAGGTGTTGTGGCATAAACACGAATTGAAGAAGCCACTTGGGAACTTGAGGACTCTATGAAAGAGCGATACCCGAGCCTATTTATCTGTAAGATTTTCTGGGACGAAAATTTCTTAAGGGGGAGAGTTGTGACATCCCAAAATTGACCCTAGTCGGGATGTGGTTTCGGGACCATAAAACCGAGGCATAAAAATAATTTATAATTTATTTTGATGCCTATAATATGTGTTAATTCATGTGTGACATTTTTGATGTTTCGATTTAGAGTTATAAATGTGAATTTCACTAGAAAGGGCCTAGTAGTAAACATTGAAAGTATGATGGGGAAATGGGATGACTAGTTTATAATGCATGCAAAATAAGGATTTGTATGTCAAATTTCCCCTAACATGAAGTGGCCGCCATGACAAGGAATCATGGCTAAACATGTCATGAAACATGTTTTGTTGGTGCACTAGGAGAAACAATAAACAAATGAGTATGGGTAATAAAGAAAGAAAAAATGTGTGTGTGAGTGAAACCCCCCCTTGCAGCATTGTGGAAGAGAAAAGAAAATTTTGTTCATCCATTTTTCTCTTTGGCCGAAAATACTAAGGAAAAGGGAGGATTTTTGCTTCATGCTTGGTTTAGAAGAGAACTAGAAGGAGATTTGGCTATACTTGCATCAAGATTAAGGTATGTTTGAGGTTGTGTCATGAGATTCATGCTTGTTTTGGTTGCTAACTTGATGTGCATGTTAGCCATGGTTCAAATCCTTGTTATGCCATGGAAATGGTATTTGGCCAAGGTGGATTTTGTGTTAATGCCATTGCATGTTAAATATGAAGCTTGTTAATGGTGTATGTGATGGGGGATTGATGGCTCTTGGACTTTCTTTTTAGTATTTTTGAGTGAGACATTAAGTTCTTTGCTTAATCATGACCAAAATGATGGTGTTGTGATGTATTCGGTCATGGTATATCCATAAGTATGATTCATGCATGTTGCATGGTAGGTAAGATTTGAGCTTTGAATATGTGTTTGCACATGATGAATTGGTATGACATATATACTATTTCAAGGTATATATTTGCTTGGGATGATGTTTTCGTTATGTAGTACATGAGAGATGTGTATTGAGCTACAATATGTAATGCTAGTTAGTAAAATGCATGCTGTTTTGTGTGGTATTATGCATAATCTACCTCAACATGGGCATGCATATTCGCCACATGAGGGAAATTGGTGTGCATGCATTCGTTAGAGGCAAGCATATTGATGCCTATTCTTGGCTTAGAAAATTCGCTAAGAGGAATACTAACTAAGGTGTTGAGTTCGATTCATGATTTTGTACATATGCGATTTTGATGCCTAATGAGTAGATATTTATATATTGGCTAGGCATCTTGAATTCTCTTCCGATGCTCAAATGATAAAACCAATTTATTTGTTAAATTTAGCCCAAGAAGCTAGAGGTGGAGAATCAAGCAAAGGCAAAGGAAAGATAATCGAGTAGTCGATTGGAAATCGTTTCATCCAATATAAGGTAAGTCATAAAGCATATATTTGGCATTGATTTAAATGATCATATATATATATATGCAATTGTGTTTAATGAATTGATGTGTAAGTGGAAATGTATGTATGGAATGATGCCATTGTTGAATGTATAAAGGTAGTAAAATGCATAACGATTGGTCTTGGCACTAAGTGTGCGGGTATAAATGGACACGGTGACAAGATTGGCACTAAGTGTGCGGATTTAAAATTTGTACAGCACTAAGTGTGCGAATTTGATTATATAGCACTATGTGCGAAGCTGATTATATAGCACTAAGTGTGCGGACTTATTATATGCTTTTGCATCACTATTGGCACTGAGAAAGCGATATTATCGAGTTGATCACGACAGCGGATCGGGTAAGTACCTCGAGCTCATGATGAATAGAAAATACGCCCATGCTTGGGGTTGAATTGGTAAGCCTTAAATCTATGTGATGATTGAAATCGTATGGTTGTGCTGGAAAATGAGTTAATGTAAAAATGCTTCGATTATCTTGTTGTGTAGAATATGAAATGTGGATGTATGACTTGGTATTTAGATTGGACCGAAAGGTCCGAGGTATTATGGTATAGATTCGATATGGATGAGTACCTAGCCTCGCTTGTCGTATATGTTGTAGTGACTTTATTAGTGGATTGATAAATGCTTATGACTTACTGAGTTGTAAACTCACTCGTGTTTTCTTGTCACCCATTTTAGGTCACCGACTCGATCACAGGTGCTCGAACCGCTGCTGAAGTCATCACACCGCTGAAATCTTGTGGTATTACTTTTTTTGTTGTTGAAGAACATTTGGCATGTATAGGCTATTATATTTTGTCGAATTGTGGGTTGTAAACTTAAGCCATGTGAAAATGGCCTATGTGGTCGCCGAGTGGGATGCTAGAACCTATAGCCACGAGTCTTAGAAACTCAAATTTTGTTAAGGTGACCATAATTTGTGTCATGTATGATGGATGATTAAGGCCAAGGAAAAATTCATGAAATTGGCATAGTTCACTGCAGTAACTGTTGCGGACAGCAGCAGTGAGATGAGATTGAAAATCACTAAAAATAGTATAAGTAGAATTAAATAGTGAGTAAATTATGGAACTGATCCTTGATGAATCTATTTTATATGGACAAAACGAAACGACCATATGAGCAGTATACTGGGAGATATTAAAGTTCTCGGAGACAGGGCCAGAACGATTTCTGGGTCCCCTGTCGTGACTTTGAAAATTTACCATAAATTATCCAGAAAGAATTAGGAGTCATGCCTTATATGTACAGATTCCATTTTGAGTCTAGTTTCATTAGAAACAAATGGCACCAGTATTAAAGCCCTGTACAGAAAGATATTCAAGTTGTAACGCGCGGAGGTCAGAGCAGTCGATCCCTGTAACATGGGTGACTTTAACTAATAAACTGTACCAATTGGCCCAACCAAAAATTCTAAAATAAATCCATGGATGGATATATGAGTCTAAATTCAGGGAAAATTTATGAAACCAGCTTCCGAGTTTTGGAACTCGAGATATGATTTTTAAGGCGACGGTGACGCAGTTTTCCAGCCTGTCCAGAAATGCCAAATTGGTCGGTACTTTAAGAGGATTTGTTCAGTTAACCCTCGTGTCCGGCTAATCGCGCCGGTCACGAAGTTAGGGTGTTACAATTTTATTGGTATCAGAGCTATGGTTTAGTCGGTTCTAGGACTACCATAGCGCTGTGAGTCTAGCTATACATGCCAAATTGATAGTGCTTAATAATGTGATGACTTCGACGCTGAAATTTTTGTTTTGATTAGCGATGGAACCCGGTAGAGAGACCCTTGGCGATGACGCCGAAAGTGTAGCGGCTGCCTCAAGCAAGGGACACCGCCGTTGAGCCTCACCATCCGCGAATAATCAAAATGAAGGGCTAAACAAGCCTTCTTCACTATGATGAATGAGTGGGTCGCGAATATGCCCGAACCAACCCTACTGTCCAACCATTCCCGAATTTAAATACTCCACCCCAAGACTCGCAATGCCTCCAGCCATCGATCCCGTGAGGCCGAGTAAACCACCGTGGACTTGATTAGGAAGCGTAATGAGGAGTTCAAGGCCATAGTTACCGATGATGCCGAAAAGGCCGAAGTTCGCTCGATAACACCATTAGAGTGTTAGATGACCGTCATGCACACCGACTTAATGTCTTAAGTGTGCTATATCCTTGTTATGTAGACTCACTACTATTGGTGGAGGACTTTAATTTCCATAGTCCCAAATGAACGAAGTTACATGGGATTTCTTCCAATCCGAATTTCGAAGAAATACATTAGTCAACTGCTCATCGATCGTAAGCGTAAGGAATTCTTGAACTCAAGCAAGGCCGATGATCAGATCTCAATACGAACATGAGTTCGTAAGACTTAGCTCGGTATGCTCGGAGTGTGTGGCTGATGAGGTTGCGATTTGCAAAAGATTTGAAGAAGGATTGAATGAAGAGTTAAAGTTACTAGTGGGAATTTTGGAGATAAAGGAGTTCGTGACACTAGTCGAACGAGCCTGCAAGGCGGAAGAACTTGGGAGGAGAAGAAGAAGGTTGAATTTGAAGCAAGAGATTACCGTAAAAGATCGATTTAGTAAAGCTCCGCTTCTCTGTAAAGAGGTTCGTGGAGGACACCAAGAAGTCGAGGACGATCATGGAATTTCCATTAGAGCCCCACCATTGACGGACTCGAGCTACTTCAGAGCTAGTGTGGGCAATAATCGCAAGAGAGACCAATGCCCCCAATGTGGAAGACGACACCTAGGTGAATGTTGGGGTAAGTCTCATTATAGGGCTCGCATGGATGCGGTTCAAGGACCACTTCATTAGAGATTGCACGGAGCTAGATGAGAGGAATAAGACGCAAGGTGCAAGACCTAGTGGAACGACGGCCGAGGTAGGCCCCGAGAATCTCTCGAGGTAGGTGGTAATCGAGAGGAGCCTCTAATACGGCCGTCCGATCCGAGACCCGCGTTCTCGCTAGAGCATATGCCATCCGCAAGCACGAGAGGAGGCATCTCCCCGACGTTATCACCGTACTTTTACTCTTTGATACTATTGTGATTGCATTGATTGACCCCGCCTACTCACTCATATGTATGTGAAACCTTAGCATCCAAAGAAGACTCTACCGCTGAGTCTACTGAGTTCGTAATTCGAGTGTCAAACCCTTTGGGTCAATACGCGCTTGTTGATAAAGTGCAAGAGATGCCCCTAATAATTCGAGAACTCGCTTTTCCCGATCCGATGCTTCTACCATTTCATGAATTGATGTTATTCTTGGTATGGATTGGTGACCGACATGATGCAAAGGTGGATCGCAAAAGGAAAACCATTAATTTGAGGAGTGCAAATAATGAGGTAGTCCGAGTTTAGCTCATCGATTTAAAGGAGTGTTAAAGAATAATATCTTCTATGACCGTCAAGATATGTGAAAAGGGTGTGAAACATACCTTGCGATGTGTTTGGGAGTAAAGAGACGAAAGGAAACTCAATCGTACCAGTGGTTTGTGAGTATTCGATGTTTTTCCCGAGGAGTTACCGGATTGCCACCGGCTCGAGAAGTGGAATTCGCATCGGTTGTACCGTACTACGATTTCAATAGCCCCGATCGTATGGCATTAACTTAATTAAAGGAATTGAAGGTTCAATTGCAAGAATTGACGGATAGAGGTTTCGCCGACCGAAGTTTTTCTCCATGGGCGACCGTATTGTTTGTGAAGAAGAAGGACGAACCATGAGGTTGTGCATCGACTATCGCCAACTCAATAAAGTGACGATAAAGAATAAATATCCATTGCCACTAATTGACGATTTGTTTGATCAATTAAAGGAGCCTCGTGTTTTCAAAGATAGATTTGAGGTCGGGTACTATCATTGAGGGTCCGAGAATCGACATACCCAAAACCGCTTTTAGAACGAGGTATGGTCACTACGAATTTTGGTGATGCCGCTTGGGCTCACTAATGCCCTCAAGTGTTTATGGATTTAATGAATAGAATTTTCGTGCCATACTTGATCGTTCAGAAGTTGTATTTATCGATGACATTTTGGTCTATTCGAGAGATGAAACCGAGCATGTCAACACCGAGGCTAGTGTTGCAAATCTTACGAGATAAGCAAGCTATACGCAAAGTTCAAGAATGTGAATTTTGGTTGAAAGAGGTTAGCTTTTTGGGCACGTGGTGTCCAGACGGTGTCGTGGTGGACCCAACAAAATTTCGCCATAGTCGATTGGAGACCACCAAGGAATGTTACCGGGTTAGAGCTTTTTGGGCTTGCTTTATTACCGACGATTTGTAAAAGGTTTCTCGACGATAGCCACGCCTAATGACGGTTACCCAAAAGGATGTTAAGTTCGAATGGACGGAGAAATGTCGTAAAAGTTTCGATCAACTCGAAAGCTTATTTGATCAAGCCCCAATTTAGTGCAACCTTAATCCGCAAAGAGTTTGTTATTTATAGTGACGATCCCTACTTGGGTTGGGTTGCGATGATGCAAGAAGGGCGAGTTGTGGCCTATGCGCCGAGACAATTAAAGCCACATGAGAAAATTATCCCACCCATGATCTCGAATTGGTCGCCATCGATTCGCCTTTTAAAGATATGGCGACATTACTTATTTGGTGAGAAGTGCCATGTGTATTCGGATCACAAAAGTCTCAAATATTTGATGACTCAAAGAGACTTAAATCATGATAAAGACGATGGCTCGAGTTGTTAAAAGATTACGAACTCGTTATTGATTATCACCCGAAAGGCCAATGTGGTTGCGGATGCCTTAAGTCGGAAATCACCGCTTGCTTTACGAGCGATGAATGTACACTTGTCTATTCTACCCGATAATGTGTTAGTAGCCAATTGAAGGCCAAACCATTGTTGGCTCATCAAATTCGGGAAGCTCGTAAAGTTGATGAGGAGTTGCTTGCAAAACGGCCGAGTGTGTTCGAGAGCAAGGAATCGAGTTTCAAATTGATGATGACGATTGTTTAAGGTTTAGAAGTCGTCTGTGTGTTCCAAAGAATTCGAACTTATTTCGATGATTCTAAATGAAGCCCATTGTAGTCGAATGTCAATCCACCCGGTAGTACTAAAATGTACAATGACCCAAACGCCAATTTTGTGGCCCAGATGAAACGAGACATTTCAATTTGTTTCAAGGTGTCTGATATGTCAACAAGTGAAAGCGAACATCAAGTGCCATCGGATTACTTCACCATCATGATACCCTAATGGAAATGGGATCGAGTCACAATGGACTTTGTATCCGGACCGCCATTGTCGTGAGTAAGAAGGATGCGATTTGGGTCGTTGTCGATAGACTAACTAAGTCGGCTCACTTTATCCCCGCACGCACGGATTTTTCAATGGACAAATTAGCGGAATTGTACGCTTCTCGATTGTGAGATTACACGGGTGCCTATTTCTATCGTGGTCTGGATAGAGACCCAAGATTCACGCCGCGATTTTGGAAGAAATTGCAAGATGCTTTGGGTACCAAGTCGCATTTTAGCACCGCTTTCATCCCCAAACCGATGGTCAATCCGAACGGATAATTCAAATACTCGAGGATATGTTGAGATGTTGCATCCTTGAGTTTAGTGGTTCATGGAACAGATTTACCTTTGATTGAATTCGCCACAACAATAGCTTTCAATCAAGCATTAAGATGGCGCCTTACGAGGCTTTATACTACCGTAAATGCCGCACCCCATTATTCTCGATCGAACTTAGTGAAGGTAAATTCTTCGGTTGATTTGGTTAAGGATGCCGAGCAAAAAGTTCGAGTAATTCGTGAAAGTTTGAAAGTCGCTCGATCGCCAAAAGTCGATGCGGATTTGAAAAGAAAAGATATTGAATATCGTGTTGAGACAAGGTCTTTCTCAAAGTTTCACCTTGAAGAAGGTGCTTAGATTTGGTCGTAAGGGCAAATTGAGTCCGAGGTTTATCGGGCCATATGAAGTATCCGAACGAAGTTGGGCCACCGTGATATCGATTAATTTTGCCCCGAGCTCAAAGGATTCACAACGCTTTTTCATGTCTCGATGCTTCGACGATATAGGTCTGATCCATCGCACGAATTGCTCCATCCGAGATTGAGATTCACTTAATTTGAGCTATGAAGAGGAACCGTTCGCATTATGATGCGTGAAGTAAAAGAGTTACGAACAAGAAAATCCTGCTAGTGAAGGTGTTGTGGCATAAACACTAATTGAAGAAGCCACTTGGGAACTTGAGGACTTATGAAAGAGCGATACCCGAGCCTATTTACTCGTAAGATTTTCTGGGACTAAAATTTCTTAAGTGGGGAGAGTTGTGACATCCCAAAATTGACCCTAGTCGGGATGTGGTTTCGGACTATTGAAACCGAGGCATAAAAATAATTTATAATTTATTTTGATGCCTATAATATGTGTTAATTCATGTGTGACATTTTGATGTTTCGATTTAGAGTTATAAATGTGAATTTCACTAGAAAGGGCCTAGTAGTAAACATTGAAAGTATGATGGGGAAATGTGGGATGACTAGTTTATAATGCATGCAAAATAAGGATTTGTATGTCAAATTTCCCTAACATGAAGTGGCCGCCATGACAAGGAATCATGGGCTAAACATGTCATGAAACATGTTTTGTTGGTGCACTAGGAGAAACAATAAACAAATGAGTATGGGTAATAAAGAAAGAAAAAAATGTGTGTGTGAGTGAAACCCCCCTTGCCGCAGCATTGTGGAAGAGAAAAGAAAATTTTGTTCATCCATTTTTCTTCTTTGGCCGAAAATACTAAGGAAAAAGGGAGGATTTTTGCTTCATGCTTGGTTTAGAAGAGAACTAGAAGGAGATTTGGCTATACTTGCATCAAGATTAAGGTATGTTTGAGGTTGTGTCATGAGATTCATGCTTGTTTTGGTTGCTAACTTGATGTGCATGTTAGCCATGGTTCAAATCCTTGTTATGCCATGGAAATGGTATTTGGCCAAGGTGGATTTTGTGTTAATGCCATTGCATGTTAAATATGAAGCTTGTTAATGGTGTATGTGATGGGGATTGATGGCTCTTGGACTTTCTTTTTAGTATTTTGAGTGAGACATTAAGTTCTTTTGCTTAATCATGACCAAAATGATGGTGTTGTGATGTATTCGGTCATGGTATATCCATTAAGTATGATTCATGCATGTTGCATGGTAGGTAAGATTTGAGCTTTGAATATGTGTTTGCACATGATGAATTGGTATGACATATATACTATTTCAAGGTATATATTTGCTTGGGATGATGTTTTCTGCTATGTAGTACATGAGAGATGTGTATTGAGCTACAATATGTAATGCGTTAGTTAGTAAAATGCATGCTGTTTTGTGTGGTATTATGCATAATCTACCAACATGGGCATGCATATTCTACCACATGAGGGGAAATTGGTGTGCATGCATTCTGTTAGAGGCAAGCATATTGATGCCTATTCTTGGCTTAGAAAATTCGCTAAGAGGAATACTAACTAAGGTGTTGAGTTCGATTCATGATTTTGTACATATGCGATTTTGATGCCTAATGAGTAGATATTTATATATTGGCTAGGCATCTTGAATTCCTCTTCCGATGCTCAAATGATAAAACCAATTTATTTGTTAAATTTAGCCCAAGAAGCTAGAGGTGGAGAATCAAGCAAAGGCAAAGGAAAGATAATCGAGTAGTCGATTGGAAATCGTTTCATCCAATATAAGGTAAGTCATAAAGCATATATTTGGCATTGATTTAAATGATCATAATATATATATATGCAATTGTGTTTAATGAATTGATGTGTAAGTGGAAATGTATGTATGGAATGATGCCATTGTTGAATGTATAAAGGTAGTAAAATGCATAACGATTGGTCTTGGCACTAAGTGTGCGGGTATAAATGGACACGGTGATAAGATTGGCACTAAGTGCGGATTTAAAATTTGTACAGCACTAAGTGTGCGAATTTGATTATATAGCACTATGTGTGCGAAGCTGATTATATAGCACTAAGTGTGCGGACTTATTATATGCTTTTGCATCACTATTGGCACCGAGTGTGCGATATTATCGAGTTGATCACGGACAGCGGATCGGGTAAGTACCTCGAGCTCATGATGAATAGAAAATACGCCCATGCTTGGGGTTGAATTGGTAAGCCTTAAATCTATGTGATGATTGAAATCGTATGGTTGTGCTGGAAAATGAGTTAATGTGTAAAAATGCTTCGATTATCTTGTTGTGTAGAATATGAAATGTGGATGTATGACTTGGTACGAGATTGGACCGAAAGGTCCGAGGTATTATGGTATAGATTCGATATGGATGAGTACCTAGCCTCGCTTATCGTATATGTTGTAGTGACTTTATTAGTGGATTGATAAATGCTTATGACTTACTGAGTTGTAAACTCACTCAGTGTTTTCTTGTCACCCATTTTAGGTCACCGACTCGATCACAGTGTGCTCGAACCGTCTGAAGTCATCACACCGCTGAAATCTTGTGGTATTACTTTTTTTGTTGTTGAAGAACATTTGGCATGTATAGGCTATTATATTTTGTCTAATTGTGGGTTGTAAACTTTAAGCCATGTGAAAATGGCCTATGTGGTCGCCGAGGGATGCTAGAACCTATAGCCACGAAGTCTTAGAAACTCAAATTTTGTTAAGGTGACCATAATTTGTGTCATGTATGATGGATGATTAAGGCCAAGGAAAATTCATGAAATTGGCATAGTTCACTGCAGTAACTGTTGCGGACAGCAGCAGTGAGATGAGATTGAAAAATCACTAAAATAGTATAAGTAGAATTAAATAGTGAGTAAATTATGGAACTGATCCTTGATGAATCTATTTTTATATGGACAAAACGAAACGACCATATGAGCAGTATACTGGGAGATATTAAAGTTCTCGTGAGACAGGGCCAGAACGATTTCTGGGTCCCCTGTCGTGACTTTGAAAATTTACCATAAATTATCCAGAAAGAATTAGGAGTCATGCCTTATATGTACAGATTCCATTTTGAGTCTAGTTTCATTAGAAACAAACGGCACCAGTATTAAAGCCCTGTACAGAAAGATATTCAAGTTGTAACGCGCGGAGGTCAGAGCAGTCGATCCCTGTAACATGGGTGACTTTAACTAATAAACTGTACCAATTGGCCCAACCAAAAATTCTAAAAATAAATCCATGGATGGATATATGAGTCTAAATTCAGGGAAAATTTACGAAACCAGCTTCCGAGTTTTGGAACTCGAGATATGATTTTTAAGGCGACGGTGACGCAGTTTTCCAGCCTGTCCAGAAATGCCAAATTGGTCGGTACTTTAAGAGGATTTGTCTCAATTAACCCCTCGTGTCCGATAATCGCGCCGGTCACGAGTTAGGTGTTACATCGGGTTCGGGTGTTACACTTTATTGGTATCAGAGCTACGGTTTAGTCGATTCTAGGACTACCGTGATATGTTTGGGGTCTAGCTATACATGCCATTAAATGATGAATTGATAGTGTGGTGATTTCGACAATTTGACTTTGTGTTTGTTTATAGCAATGGATCCCGATCCCAACCGAGCAATAGCTGATGATGTGGAGAGAGGGCGCTTGCTCTCGCTAAAGGGACAGCGCCATGACTCTCAACCTATGGCCAAGAATCCAATGATGAGGCTAGGCAAGCCTTTTATAGTGTGATGAATGATTGGTTTAACCAATACATTCGAACTAACACTACTGCTCCACAACCTCCATTCCCTACAAATGCAACCCCAAGACCTACAATACTCCTGAATCGACCAAATATAGTCAAGTAAGCCCCAAATGACAGGATTCGAAAACATGGGGCCACCGAATTTAAAGCTACGGATGATGACGATGCCGAGCAAGCTGAATTTTGCTGGACAACACTATCCCGTGCTCGATGAGCTATCTTGTACACCGATGAGTGCTTAAAGTGTACCATCTCCTTGTTACGTGATTCCGCCTACTATTGGTGGAGTACTCACTGTGGTGCCTAGAGAGCAAGTGACTTGGGAGTTCTTTCAAACCGAAGTTCAAAAAAGTATATCACCAGAGATTCATCGACCGGTTTAAAGGAATTTCTTGATCTTAAGCAAGGCTCTATGTCGCCATCGATCACGAACGAAAATTTGTGAGGCTTAGCCAGACGCGCGAGAATGATTTCGTCCGGGCTATTATGTAAACGCCGAGGATGGGCTGAATGATGATATAAGGATGTTCGCTGGCATTCTCAAATACGAGAGTTCGAGTACTTGTTGAGCGAGCTTGTAAAGTCAAGGGCTTAGGAAGGAGAAACAAAAAGTTGATGGGACCGGAGAATTCCAAAGGTCCCGGAAAGTCTCTTCAACAGCATCAAGAGATTTCGAGATGATGTGAGCCGGTCTAGAGGCGCTCGGCTTTTCTAGAAGAGATCGCGGTCGACCTCCTCAGGACTACACGAGTCACTTCGACGCTGGGGTGGAAATGATCACGAGAGAGCGGAGTTCAGATTGTGGCAAATGGCATTCGGGAGTCAGAGGTTCCGTGATCGCCCCGCTATAAGTGTGGATTGGCTGACCACTTTATCAAGGACTGCCCGAGGTTGCTTGAACAAAATGTAAGTCGAGTGGAAACCCGGTGCTACCAACGCCGAGGTAGGCCATCCGTAAATGCGGCAATGCTAGTGACAATGAGAGGGTCGAGAGATGCTACAACGAGACCCGAGGCTCAGACTTCGCTAGGACTTATGCCATACGCCAAGACGCGAGGATGCCGCCACCGATGTTATTACCGCACTTTCACTCTTTTCGATACTAATGTGATTGTAACACCCTTACCTGCTATCACGCTTTAACAGATATAAGGTATTACCGTAACATAACACATACCATTAAACATAATCGAGATATAAATATGTCATCCAATTTGATAGTGCATCGATAACATATGTCTTGAACAATATTAGCCCACTTTAATGGCTTGTACAAAGTATCTGGTCGAGTATCAGAATTAATATTTTAATCTAGACAAATATGACACGAACAAAATAATTAAGCCTACTATACATGCCATAATTCAAAACGCTTAGTTCAAATACCCTAAAGTATGATAGTGCGGTAGATCTTCACGATCCTTAACTCCCGAGCAAGTCAAGAACACTATAAGACAAAAGAGAGAAACAAAGTAAGCTTATAGCTTAGTAAGTAAGTATGTAAATACTAATTAAAGAATCTAACATATTTACACAACAATTCAAGTTTATCTACTTTAACTTCACTATTCATTCCACTTTGATTTAGCTGTCTCTACTAAGTCATATTCACTAAATAAATCATAACTCGGGTTACAAAACTCGAAATTCAAACCGTAAAATTTCCTGAATCTAGACTCATAAAGCTTTTGTTAATTTTTTTCTATAATTTTGGTTCAGCCGATTAGTACAGTTTATTAGTTAAAGTTTCTGTTACACAGCTCGACTGATCTGACCTCTGTTCACTACGAATTGAATATCTCTCAATACACAATTCAAACAACCCTGAAGTCTGTTTCATTTAAAACTAGTCTCAATAAGGAATTTAGGCATGTAAACTATATTTCTTAATTTTTTTTACAATTTTAATGATTTTTCAAAGTTGGAACAGGGATCACGTATTCATCCTGAGCAAGTCACATACAATTGTAAATATCTCAAAATATAGAATTCCTTTGCTTGTTCTGTTTCTTTTATATGAAAGTAGACTCATTAAGCTTTAATTTTACATCTCATTCAACCTCTAATTATATTCCTCCTATTTTTGGTGATTTTTCAAAATCACGTCACTGTTACCATTTAAAAACAGTTTTAATGCTAGTTTCACTCTTTCACACATTCTTTATGCTAACCTCATTTTATCTTATATATGTATATACCACAAATCATTTTCACCACATTTCATTCACCATAAGTGTAGGTCCAAACCACAATATCACCACAAAACCATCCCGCTGAACAATTCGGATCAATCCTCGATATTTAATGGTTTCAAAGACACCCACCATCATACTTCTGCTTAGTTCGGCTCTCTTGTACACATGGTGAACACTTAGTACCACTCATGCACCTAACCGATTTGTCTCAGAGCTCTTGTCTACATGGTGTCCTTCACTTGGAATCACGCATGCACCTAGCTACATTTATCTTTCACGTAGCTCTCTTGTCTACATGGGATACATCTCAGATCACACATGTGACCTAGCTACTACAGGTGTCTCAGAGCTTTCTTGTACACATGATGTGCACTCAAAGATCATACATGTGACCTAGCTACGCCCCTCTATTTCATTCGATCTCTCCATTGTTCAACCGGATCTCTCTCTATATTTATTTCCATTCTTCCAATAGTCGATTTACATTTTAACATCAGCTAGTATGTTTATATAATAGGCTGAAATATAAGAATGTACATGAAATTATTGTAATATTTACATACAACTTACCTTGGTGCAAAATATGGAAATTTTGCAATTTAGTCCAAAACTTTTTCCTTCCCCGCTCGAGATCAATTCCGCCTTTCTTGATCTATAATAACACATTTAGCTCATTTAATACTCATACTATTTATTTCAATCCAAAAATCACATTATGGAAAAATTATATTTTTGCCCCCTAACTTTTACAAAATTACATTTTTGCCCCTAGGCTCGGGAATTTAATTTCAGCCCTTATTCTTATGTTTTATGATATGCTGAACATTTTTCTCTACAACAACATCAAATTCTCACTCTATCATATAGTTATGAACAATAGGTATTTTACCGATTATGCCGCTTTTACTCGCTTTCACTTAAAACCAAGTAGCACAAGTTATTTAACATAATTTAAAACCTCATATTCTATCATAAAACATCAAAATACACAAATTTCACCTATGGGTATTTTTCCAAATGTGAACCCTAGGTTAAATTATTACTAGCATAAGCTTAATCGAGCTTCCGGATTCCAAAACGAAAGAACATTAAAAACGGGCTTGGAATCACTTACTATGGAGCTTGAAAATTGAAGAAACCCTAGCTATGGAGAGAGGGAGAATTCGGCAGCAACTAAGGAGGATGATGATCAATTTTTGTGTTATTTTTCCCATTTTATTTCATTTAATATCCAAATGACCAAAATGCCCTCCTTACTAAACTTTCAAAATTCCTTCCATGTCCTAATTTTGTCCATGAATTTAAAATTGGTCAAATTGCTATTTAAGACCTCCTAATTAATATTCCAAAACAATTTCATACTAAAACTTCCGGATGTAAATTTTGCAACTTATTCGATTTAGTCCCTATTTTCAATTTAACACTTTAGGCATAGAATTTCATCACGAAATTTTCACAAAATCATGCAATCATATCATAAACCCCAAAATAATTATAAAACAATTATTTCTATCTCGATTTGTGGTCATGAAACCACTATTCCGATTAGGCCCTAATTCGGTTGTCACAAGTGATTGCTTTGATTGACCTCGGTTCTACTCATTCTATATATGTGAAACCTTAGCATCCAAAGAAGACTTGCCTATTGAGTCTATCGAGTTTGTAATTCGTGTCAAACCCCTTGGGTCATTACGTGCTTGTCAACAAAGTGCAAGAAAAGTCCGCTAGTATTCCGAGGTTCTTGTTTTCCCGGACTTGATGCTTTTGCCGCTCGATGAATTGACGTTATTCTTGGTTTGGATTGGTTGACCATGCACGATGCGGTTGTAAATTGCAAAAGCAAGACTATCGATCCGAGGTGCGCGAATAACTAGATAATTCGCTGAGTCTACGGACTTAAAGGGTTGCCACCGTAATATCGCAATGTTGGCCCGAAAATATGTAAGAAAAGGGTGCGGGTTACACTTTGCGATGTGTCGATGACAAGGAGTCGTAAAAGAAACCCAAATTGCGCTGCATGGTTTGTGAATACCCTTGATGTTTTCCTCAAGAATTGCCGGTTTACCAATTGCTCGGAAATAGAGTTTGGCATTGAATTGGTACCGTACCACTCCACTTTCGATAGTCTGTGATCGTATGGCAATCGATTTAATTAAAGGAGTTGAAAGCCCGCTGCAAGAATTGGTGGATAGAGGTTTTGCTCACCGAAGTTTTTCGCCTTTGGGTGCGCTTAGTGTTGTTTGTGAAAAGAAGGATGGGACCATGAGGTTGTGCATCGACTATTGTCACTTAATAAAGCGACGATAAAGAACAAATATCCGCTATCAAGATTGATGACTTGTTCGATCAACTCAAGGAGCCTCGTTCTCAAAATAGATTTGAGATCGGGCTATTATCGGGCCATGTAATTCGAGATTCTGGACGCACTCAAGACCGCTTTCAGAATCTAGATATGGTCACTACGAAGTTTCTAGTGATGCCGCTTGGACTTACTAATGCCCCTCAGGTATTTATGGATTTGATGAATCGGATCTTCGCAATTCATATTTAGATCGGTTCGTAGTCGATTCATTGATGACATCTTGGTCTATTCAAGAAATGAGACCCAACATGCTTAACACCGAGGTTAGTGTCGCAAATTCTACTGGATAAGCAATTATATGCTAAGTTCAGCAAGTGTGAGTTCTCGTTAAGAGAGGTTAGCTTTTGGGGCATGTGATATCTCAGATCGTGCATTCGAGTCGCATCTTAACAAAATTTCAGCCATACTTAATCGGAAGCCTCCAGAAATATTACCGAGGTTCGAGCTTTTTGGGGCTTGCTTTCTATTACCGCATTTATTTGTAAAGGTTTCAATGATAGCCACGCCAATGACGGTTACCCAAAAGGATGTTAAGTTCAATGGACGGAGAAATGTCAAGAGTTTCGATCAACTCGAAAACTTATTTGACTCGAAGCCCCAATTCTAGTGCAACCCTAATCTGCAAAGAGTTTGTCATCTATAGTGACGCCTCCCTACTTGGGTTAGGTTGTGTATTGATGCAAGAAGGTCGAGTTGTATGCCTATGCGTCGAGGCAATTAAAGCCACATGAGAAAAATTATCCGACCCATTGTAACACCCCAAACCCGAGACCATCGCCGTGTCTGACCCGAGGGTTAACAAACCAAGTTCACATATTTTGCCCACCAATTTGACATTTCCAGTCAGGCTGGAAAACTGCGTCACTGTCGCCTTTAAAATCATATCTCGAGTTTCAAAACTCGAAACTGGTTTCGTAAATTTTCCTGAATTTAGACTCATATATCCATCCATGGATTTATTTCAGGATTTTGGTCGGGCCAATTGGTACAGTTTATTAGTTAAAGTTACCCCTGTTACAGGGATCGACGGCTCTGACCTTCGCGCGGTATAACTTGAATATCTCTCTGTACAGGGCTTTAATGCTGGTGTCGTTTGTTTATAATGAAACTAGACTCAAAATGGAATCTGTACATATAAGGTATATCTCCTAATTCTTTTGGATAATTTATAGTGAATTTTTAAAGTTGCGACAGGGAACCCAGAAACCATTCTGGCCCTGTCTCACAATGGCTTTAATATCTCTTAACCTGTAACTCCTATGACCGTTTCTGTTTCTTCCATATGAAAAGAGACTCATCAAGGTTCATTTACATAGCTTATTCACTATCTAATTCCATTCCTATGAATTTTGGTGATTTTTCACATTCATGCCACTGCAGCTGGCAGCATCTGTTTTAAGATAGGACTTACCTATTTGGTGGTCTCCATGATTCAACTAGCCTTACCATACATAGGTTCATATATGATCATTTTAACCATGCCAATGGCTGATCATATGACCAACATTCCCATTTCCAAGCCATAGCCACATCATGACACAAAATATATACATACAACCCGCAATTAGTCTAAGTTCATGCTTCCTTTTCGAGCCATTTTCGCACGGCCGTATACATACTTACATTACAAACATATTTAACAAACAAGGTAGTCCTATACATGCCATCTCAAGTTCAACCAAAAATTTATACCAAAATGGAGGCTTGATAGTGTGGATGACTTCGACTTCAACTTATCCCAAATCCGATTGCCTCGAGCTAAATCTAGAAAACTAAGAGCCAAAGCAACGGGTAAGCATTTTTATGCTTAGTAAGTCTCAAGGAATATAATGAACTATAAATTACAACAATACATTCACATAGCCAAATGCATCATTTCATTAATACACATTCTTACTTCATACTTCATCATTATATAAGTTCAGAAAGCATCAATCAATTCAATAACTGAAATTATTAGTCGATTGAGCTAATGTTGCTCAAACACATCGACTTTCCAATGCACATATAACGCACCTTATCCTTTGGGCTTTCGAGTGTACTAATTAAATTCATTTCGCAACCAACACTCACCTCCCCGCCCAAGATTCTTCGAATATAACCGATATAATCACACGCACAAATGCTCTTCGGTCTTAGCCCGGATAGAATAACTGCGACGTAATGCCTTCGGCCTTATTCGGATATAGCCACTAGCACAATTGCCTTTCGTCTTAACCCGGATATAATTTCCAGCATAGTTGTCTTCGGCTTAGCCCGATATCATTCAATTTCTCATGCACACATACATCAATAATCATTGACATACATATTTCATTTTCGTTACTAAGGCTCAAACACAATTATAATCATTAGCATATTCGCCTTCGGACTTAGCCCGTGGAATTCAAATACCATACACACATAATCAATAATCATACACATCCATATTTCATCTCACATAATCAAGTAAGGTCACTTCTTGAGGACTTACCTCGGATGTTGTCGAACGGCTTTTTCGGGCTATTCGATCACCTTTTCCTTCCCTTGTCCAATTGTGGCCCTCTTAGCTCTTGAGCTAATTCAAACAAATTCAATTTATTAAAACCTCATTGTGCTTGCTTATGGCCTAATATGACAAGGATTTTAAATGGTCATATGGCCACTCTTTAGCTTGAATACACAATGGTCATGCACATTTTATACTACATCAAGCAATTCAATACAATTTATTTGAGCATCAAGGAAATGCTAAGGCCTTCAATAGGCTACCCAAGGTCGAATATTCATGTACATGTTGAGGTCAATTTTGCACTTAATACCTCACAAAAACAGCATGCAATCTACTAATTAATGCTTTGCACATTGTGGCCCAAAACTCATAATATAGCATCAAGCACTTATATGTGTGTTAGGTCAATTGTGCTTGCAATTTCACAAGCATTCTTCCACATTTTCTTCTTTAAATCAATATATTCATCACTTAGTTCATAACCAAACATAATGTGCAATCATATATATGCATATATGAGCATGGCCGAATTTTCAAGGTGTCCATAGCCATCCAAAACACAAATTTTTAACTAACATGCAAGAAGCATGAATCATGCTCAAGAATGCATCATGGGTCAATATGACAATCATGCTCCTTTTCAACTTTAATCATGATAAAACAAAGAGAAAACTCAAGATCTTACTCATGAATAGAAAATCCATCATTGCATGCATCATCATCAAGCTTCACACTTAGCATGCAATGGCTTTATCACCATAACAACTTTGCCCAAATACCATTTCCATGGCATAACAAAGATTTGAGCCATGGCTAACATGCACATCAAGTTAGTAACCAAGTCAATGCATGAAACTCCAAACACAACCTCATACATACCTTAATCTTGGTACAAGTATGGCCAAATCTCCTTCTAGTTCTTCTTCTAAACCAAAAATGGAGCAAAAATCCTTTTCTTCCTCCTTATGATTTTCGCCAAAGATGAGAAAGGATGAACAAATTTTTTGTTTTCTTCTTGGTTGCACGCAATGGGGGAATGCTACCTCTCACACACATTTTTTTTTCATTCTTTTCTACCCATGCTTATTTGTTTATGATTTCTCCCTAATGCCCAACAAAACATGTTTCATGACATGTTTAGCCCATATCACTTTGTCATGGCCGGCCATCATTTGTAAAAGGGAAATTTGACATGCAAGTCCATTATTTTGCATGCATGCTTTAATTAGTCATCACATATTTCCTATCGTATTTCAAAGTTCACTACTAAGTCCTTCTATAAATTAGCACCTAATTAATAAAAATCGAGACACCTAAATATTTACGATACCCAATTCCACATACAATAAGCACGGAATATAACACTTAATTATTCTTGTGACTCGCTTTCGTGGGTCCCAAACCACTCTCCGACTAGGGTCACATTCGGTGTCACACCCATGATCTCGAATTATCGCCATCGTATTCGCCTTAAAGATTTGGCGACATTACTTATTTGGTGAGAAGTGCCATGTATTCGGATCACAAAGTCTCAAATATTTGATGACTAAAGAGACTTAAATCATGATAAAGACGCTGGCTCGAGTCGTTAAAGGATTATGAGCGGTCATTGACTATCACCCGAAAGGCTAATGTGGTTATGATGCCTTGAGTCTTAAATCATTATTCGCTTTTACAGCGATGAATGTGCACTTGTCCGCTCGATCCCACTAACGCTAGTAGTCGAATTGAAAGCCAAACCATTGTTGATACATCAAATTTGTGAAGCTCGTAAGGTCGATAATGAGTTGGTTGCAAAACGGCCGAGTGTGTTCCAACAAGGAATCGGAGTTTCGATCGATGATGACGATTGTTTGAGGTTCAGAGTCGTCCGGTGTTCCAAAGAATTCGAACTTATTTCGATAATAATCGAACGAAGCCCATTGTAGCGAATGGCGATCCACCCGGAGTACGAAGATGTACAACGATTTGAAACGCTTGGCTTTTGGTGGTATGGTATGAAACGAGACATCTCTCGACTTTATTTCAAGGTGTTTAATATGTCAACAAGTGAAAGCGAACATCATGCCTTCGTGGATTACTTCACCGATCACGATACCCGAAAGTAATGGGATCGAGTCACAATGGACTTCAGATCCTGACCGCCATTGTCGCGTGAGTAAGAAAGATGCGATTTGGGTCACAGATAGATTGACTAAGTCGGCTCACTTGTCCCGCAGACGCACGGATTTTTCAATGGACAAATTAGTCCTAATCAACGCTTTCGATTGAGATTACACGGGTGCCTATTTTTATCGTGGTTTCGGATAGAGATCCGAGATTTACCGCGATTTGGAAGAAGTTGCAAGAAGCTTTGGGTACTAAGTTGCATTTCAGCACCGCTCTTTCACCCCAAACCGATGGTCAATCCGAGCGGATAATTCAGACATTTGAGGATATGTTGAAATGTTGCATCCTCGAGTTCAAAGGGTTCATGGAACCAGATTTGCCTTTGATTGAATTCGCTTATACAATAGTTTTCAATCAAGTATTAGGATGGCAATCTTACGAGGCTTTGTATTGGCCGTCAGAATGCCGCGGCACCATTGTTTTGGACCGAGCCTGGTGAAAGCAAAATTTTCGGGTGGATTTGATTGGGAGATGCCGAATGTAAAGTAAAGTAATCCGCGAAAGTTCGAAGATAGCCTCGATCGCCGAACCTCGCGACGCGGATCCGGCGCGTAAGGACATCGAGAGTATCGTGGGAGATAAAGTGTTTCGCCTTGGAAAAGATACTCGATTCGTACCGTAAGGGCAAGTTGAGCCCGAGGTTCATTGGACCATATGAGATATCCGAACGAGTCAGTCCAATGGCATATCGGGTTTAGAATACCTTGATGTTTTCCTCAAGAATTGCCGTTACCACGCACCTGTGAAATAGAGTTTGGCATTGAATTGGTACCGGTACCACTCCAATTTCGGAGTCCGTATCGTATGGCAATCGACGTGAATTAAAGGAGTTGAAAGCTCTGCAAGAATTGGTGGATAGAGGTTTTGTCACCGAAGTTTTTCGCTTTGGGTGCGCTTAGTGTTGTTTGTGAAAAGAAGGATGGGACCATGAGGTTGCATCGACTATTGTCAACAATAAAGCGACGATAAAGAACAAATATCCCATCACAGATTGATGACTTGTTCGATCAACTCAAGGAGATTTCGTTTCTAATAGATTTGAGATCGGGCTATTATCAGCCATGAATTCAGATTCTTGACGCACTCCAAGACCGCCTTCAGATCTAGATATATTTACGAAGTTTTAGTGATGCCGCTTGACTTACTAATGCCCTCAGCGGTATTTATGGATTTGATGAATCGGATCTTCACCATATTTAGATCGGTTCGTAGTCGATTCATTGATGACATCTTGGTCTATTCAAGAAATGAGACCGAACATGCTCAACACTGAGGTTAGTACGCAAATTCTACTGGATAAGCAATTATATGCTAAGTTCAGCAAGTGAGTTCGTTAAGAGAGGTTAGCTTTTGGGCATGTGATATTCAGATCGTGCATTCGAAATGACCTTTAACAAAATTTCAGCCATACTTAATCGAAGCCTCCAGAAATATTACCGAGGTTCTGGAGCTTGCTTGCTGTTATTACCGACGATTTGTAAAGGTTTCCAATGATAGCCACGCCAATGACGGCTACTCCAAAGGATGTTAAGTTCAATGGACGGAGAAATGTCAAGAGTTTCGATCAACCTAAAACTTATTTGATCAAGCCCCAATTTAGTGCAACCTAATCGCAAAGAGTTTGTCATCTATAGTGACGCCCTACTTGGGTTAGGTTGTGTATTGATGCAAGAAGGTCGAGTTGTGGCCTATGCGTCGAGGCAATTAAAGCCACATGAGAAAAATTATCCGACCCATTGTAACACCCCAAACCCGAGACCATCGCCGTGTCGGACCCGAGGGTTAACAAACCAAGTTCACATATTTTTGCCCACCAATTTGACATTTCCAGTCAGGCTGGAAAACTGCGTACTGTCGCCTTTAAAAATCATATCTCGAGTTTCAAAACTCGGAAACTGGTTTCAAATTTTCCTGAATTTAGACTCATATATCCATCCATGGATTTATTTCTAGGATTTTGGTCGGGCCAATTGGTACAGTTTATTAGTTAAAGTTACCCTGTTACAGGGATCGACGGCTCTGACCTCGCGCGGTATAACTTGAATATCTCTCTGTACAGGGCTTTAATGCTGGTGTCGTTTGTTTATAATGAAACTAGACTCAAAATGGAATCTGTACATATAAGGTATATCTCCTAATTCTTTTTTTGGATAATTTATAGTTTTTAAAGTTGCGACAGGGAACCCAGAAACCATTCTGGCCCTGTCTCACAATGGCTTTAATATCTCTTAACCTGTAACTCCTATGACCGTTTGTTTCTTCCATATGAAAAGAGACTCATCAAGGTTCATTTACATAGCTTATTCACTATCTAATTCCATTCCTATGAATTTTGTGATTTTTCACATTCATGCCACTGCAGCTGGCAGCATCTGTTTTAAGATAGGACTTACCTATTTGGTGGTCTCCATGATTCAACTAGCCTTACCATACATAGGTTCATATATGATCATTTTAACCATGCCAATGGCTGATCATATGACCAACATTCCCATTTCAAGCCATAGCCACATCATGACACAAAATATATACATACAACCCGCAATTAGTCTAAGTTCATGCTTCCCTTTCAGCCATTTTCGCACGGCCGTATATACTTACATTACAACATATTTAACAAACAAGGGTAGTCCTATACATGCCATCTCAAGTTCAACCAAAAATTTATACCAAAATGGAGGCTTGAGTGTGGATGACTTCGACTTCAACTATCCCAACCGATTGCCTCGAGCTAAATCTAGAAAACAAAGAGCCAAAGCAGTAAAAAGTATTTTATGCTTAGTAAGTCTCAAGGAATATAATGAACTATAAATTTACAACAATACATTCACATAGCCAAATGCATCATTTCATTAATACACATTCTTACTTTACTTCATCATTATATAAGTTCGAAGCATCAATCAATTCAATAACTGAAATTCATTAGTCGATTGAGCTAATGTTGCTCAAACACATCGACTTTCCAATGCACATATAACGACCTTATCCTTTGGGCTTTCGAGTGTACTAATTAAATTCATTTCGCAACCAACACTCACCTCCGCCCAAGATTCTTCGAATATAACCGGATATAATCACGCAGCAAATGCCTTCGGTCTTAGCCCGGATAACTCGATTTAATGCTTTCGGGCCTTGCTTAGCCCGGATATAGCCACTAGCACAATTGCTTCGGTCTTAACCCGGATATAATTTCCAGCATAGTTGTCTTCGGCTTAGCCCGATATCATTCAATTTCTCATGCACACATACATCAATAATCATTGACATACATATTTCATTTTCATATTAAGGCTCAAACACAATTATAATTTTGTACATATTCGCCTTCTGGACTTAGCCCGTGGAATTCAAATACTCATACACACATAATCAATAATCATACACATCCATATTTCATCTCACATAATCAAGTAAGGTCACTTGAGGACTTACCTCGGATGTTGTCGAACGGCTTTTTCGGGCTATTCGATCACCTTTCCTTCCCTTGTCCAATTGTGGCCCTCTTAGCTCTTGAGCTAATTCAAACAAATCAATTTATTAAAACCTCATTGCTTGCTTATATCAATATGACAAGGATTTTAAATGGTCATATGGCCACTCTTTAGCTTGAATACACAATGGTCATGCACATTTTATACTACATCAAGCAATTCAATACAATTTATTTGAGCATCAAGGAAATGCTAAGGCCTTCAATAGGCTACCCAAGGTCGAATATTCATGTACATGTTGAGGTCAATTTTGCACTTAATACCTCACAAAAACAGCATGCAATCTACTAATTAATTTGCACATTGTGGCCCAAAACTCATAATATAGCATCAAGCACTTATATGTGTGTTAGCGAATTTGTGCTTGCAATTTCACAAGCATTCTTCCACATTTTTTTAAATCAATATATTCATCACATAGTTTAACCAAACATAATGTGCAATCATATATGCATATATGAGCATGGTAGCCACAAGGTGTCCATAGCCATCCAAAACACAAATTTTAACTAACATGCAAGAAGCATGAATCATGCTCAAGAATGCATCATGGCTGAATATGACAATCATGCCCTTTCAACTTTAATCATGATAAAACAAAGAGAAAACTCAAGATCTTACTCATGAATAGAAATCCATCATTGCATGCATCATCATCAAGCTTCACACTTAGCATGCAATGGCTTTATCACCATAACAACTTTGCCCAAATACCATTTCCATGGCATAACAAAGATTTGAGCCATGGCTAACATGCACATCAAGTTAGTAACCAAGTCATGCATGAAACTCCAAACACAACCTCATACATACCTTAATCTTGGTACAAGTATGGCCAAATCTCCTCTAGTTCTTCTTCTAAACCAAAAATGGAGCAAAAATCCTTTTCCTCCTTATGATTTTCGCCAAAAGATGAGAAAGGATGAACAAATTTTTTGTTTTCTTCTTGGTTGCACGGCAATGGGGGAATGCTACTCTCTCACACACATTTTTTTTTCATTCTTTTCTACCCATGCTTATTTGTTTATGATTTCTCCTTAATGCCCAACAAAACATGTTTCATGACATGTTTAGCCCATATCACTTTGTCATGGCCGCCATCATTTGTAAAAGGGAAATTTGACATGCAAGTCCATTATTTTGCATGCATGCTTTAATTAGTCATCACATATTTCCTATCGTACTTTCAAAGTTCACTACTAAGTCCTTTCTATAAATTAGCACCTAATTAATAAAAATTTAGACACTAAATATTTACATATACCAATTCCATACAATAAGCACGGAATATAACACTTAATTATTCTTGTGACTCGCTCTTCAGGGTCCCGAAACCACTCTCCGACGAAAACTGTTGTTTGATTACTACTTATTGGTGAGAAGTGCCATGTGTTCGGATCATAAAAGTCTCAAATATTTGATGACCAAAGAGACTTAAATCATGCGACAAAGACGCTGGCTCGAGTGTTAAAGGATTATGAGCTGGTCATTGACTATCACCCGGAAAGGCGAATGTGGTTGCGGATGCTTTGAGTCATTATTCGCTTTTACGAGCGATGAATGTACTTGTCCGCTCGATCCATAACGCGTTAGTAGCGAATTGAAAGCCAAACCATTGTTGATACATCAAATTTGTGAAGCTCGGAAGGTCGACAATGAGTTGGTTGCAAAACGGGCCGAGTGTGTTCCAACAAGGAATCGGAGTTTATCGATGATGACGATTGTTTGAGGTTCAGAGTCGCCTGGTGTTCCAAAGAATTTGAACTTATTTATAATATGAACGAAGCCCATTGTAGCCAATATCCACCCGAGAGTACGAAGATGTACAACGATTTGAAACGCCGGTTTTGGTGGCATGGTATGAAACGAGACATCTCCGATTTTATTTCAAGGTGTTTAATATGTCAACAAGTGAAATGAACATCATGCTCTCAGATTACTTCACCATCACGATACCCTGGAAAGGGAAATGGGATCGAGCACAATGGACTTCGATCCGCGATCACGGTCAGCGAGTAAGAAAGATGCGATTTGGGTCGTTGAGATAGATTGACTAAGTCGGCTCACTTTGTCCCCAGACGCATGATTTTTCAATGGACAAATTAATTAATTGTAACGCTTCGATTGTGAGATTACACGGGTGCCTATTTTTATCGGTCGGATAGAGATCCGAGATTTACCTCGCGATTTGGAAGAAGTTGCAGAAGCTTTGGGTTGTTGCATTTCAGCACCGCTCTTTCACCCCCAAACCATGGTCAATCCGATGATAATTCGGGACACGAGGATATGTTGAAATGTTGCATCCTCGAGTTCAAAGGGTTCATGGAACAGTATTTGCCTTTGATTGAATTCGCTTATAACAATAGTTTTCAATCAAGTATTAGGATGGTCCTTACGAGGCTTTGTACGGTCGTAATGCCGTGCACCATTGTTTTGACCGAGCCTTTGAAAGCAAAATTTTCGGGTGGATTTGATTAGAGATGCCGAATGAAGTGAAAGTAATCCTGAAAGTCCAAGATAGCCTCCGATCACGAACTCGACGCCGATCCTAAGCGTAAGGACATCGAGTATCGTGGGAGATAAAGTGTTTCGCCTTGGAAAGATACTCGATTCTACCGGAAGGGCAAGTTGAGCCCGAGGTCTTATTGACCATATGAGATTTAACAGTCGGTCCAATGGCATATCATTCCTGATTTT
>NW_026440924.1:0-7129 GCF_025698485.1 Gossypium arboreum | reverse complement strand
TTCCCAGTATACTGCTCATATGGTCATTTCGTTTCGTCCATATAAAATAGATTCATCAAGGTTCAGTTCCATAATTTACTCACTATTTAATTCTACTTCTACTATTTTTAGTGATTTTTCAATCTCATCTCACTGCTGCTGTCCGCAACAGTTACTGCAGAGACTATGCCAATTTCATGAATTTTTCCTTGGCCTTAATCATCCATCATACATGACACAAATTATGGCCACCTTAACAAAATTTGAGTTTCTAAGACTCGTGGCTATAGGTTCTAGCATCCCACTCGACGACCACATAGGCCATTTTCACATGGCTTAAAGTTTACAACCCACAATTCGACAAAATATAATAGCCTATACATGCCAAATGTTCTTCAACAACAAAAAAACAATACCACAAGATTTCAGCCGGTGTGATGACTTCAACGATTGCCCGAGCACGCAACAATACGAGTCCAAGAGACCTAAAATGGGTGACAAGAAAACACCGAGTGAGTTTACAACTCAGAAGTCATAAGCATTCCAATCCACCGATAAAGTTACTACTACATGTACAACAAATGAGGCTAGGTACTGCCCATATCGAATCTATATATAATACCTCGGACCTTTCGTCCAATCTGCATAATTCATACATCCACATTTCATATTCTACACAACAAGATAATCAAGCATTTTACACATTAACTCAATTTCCAGCACAACCATACAATTTCAATCATCACATAGATTTAAGGCTTACCAAATTCAACCCCGAGCATGAACATATTTTCTATTCGCCAAGAGCTCGAGGTACTTACCCGATCCGCTGTCCGGATTAGCTCGATAATGTCGCACACTCAGTGCCAATTGTAATGCAAGAACATATAGTGAATCCGCACACTTAGTGCTATATGTATTCAACTCGCACACTTAGTGCTATATAATCAAACTCGCACACTTAGTGCTGTACAATTTTAAACCTCACACTTAGTGCCAATCTTGTCACCGTGTCCATTTATACCGCACACTTAGTGCCGAGACCAATACCTTATGTATTTTGCTGCCTTTATACATTCAACAATGGCATCATTCCATACACATACATTTCCATTTACACACCAACTCATTTAAACACATTTGCATATATATATTGATCATTTAAATCAACACCAAATATACGCTTAATGACTTACCTTGTGTTGGGTAAAATCCAAGTCGGCTACTCGATGACCTTCGCCTTTCCCTTGCTTTATTCTCCTTCTTTAACTCCTTGAGCTTAATCAATAAATCAACTAGTTTAACCCTCTTGCTAAACATTCATAATTCAATTACACATGCATATGTATGTTTGTATATTCGCAACCATCCTCACTTATTACCCATTTGGTCAACAATCTAAGCCAAGATAAGGCTTCAATATGGTTGCCTCTAACCAATACATGCACACCAATCTACTTTTGGCCAATATGCATGTCTATGTGGAGGCTAATTTTACACTTAATACTACACAAAAAAAACAGCATACATTTTCCTAATTAACGATTACATATTGTAGTTCTATACACATCTCTCATTTATTTCATAACCAAACAACATCACAAGCAAATAGACACCTTAAAATAGTATACATGTCATACCAATTCATCATGTGCAAACATATATTCATGTAGGTGCAATGGTCAATTCTCAAGTGGCTTATATCCAAATATACACACATATCCAAAGCTTAAATCTTACTTACCATGCAACATGCATGAATCATACTTATGGATACAACATGGTCGAATACCACAACACCATACCATTTCAATTTGGTCATGGTTAAACAAAGAACTTAGTATCTCATTCAAAATGCTAAAAGAAAATCTAAGAATCCTCAATCTACCATCACATGAATCATTATCAAGCTTGATATTTAGCATGCAATGGCATTAACACCATATTCACTTTGGAATTTCATTCCCATGACATAACAAAGATTTGAACCATGGGCTAACAAGAACATCAAGCTAGCAACTAAAATATACATGAATCTCATGGCAAAACATCAAACTTACCTTAATCTAGGTACAAGTATGGCCAAACCTCCTCCTAAACCTCTTCCAAACCAACATGAAACAAGAATTCCTTCCTTCCTCCTTAGAATTTTCAGCCCAAAGGAAATGAAAATGATGAACAAAAATTCTTCTTTCTTTCTCCACACTCACAACAAGGCATCCAAGCTCATCTTTCTTTTTTTTTTTCATTTTTATGCTTATTTTTATTATAATACTTTCTACATAACTCACTAGCCAAACATGTTGGAAACATGTTTTCCTTGCCCATCATGCCCACCTTGGCCGCCACTATAGTCAAATTTGGGGAATTTGACATGCAAGGACAACATTTCCTAGTGTGCATCAATAGACCACTTCCACATTTGCCTATCTCAATTCTAAATTTTCTCACACAAGTCCTTTCTAGTGAAATTCACCTTTATAACACTAAATCAATCATCATAAAATGTCATACATGAGCACACATATTATAGGCATCAAAATAAATTTTAATTATTTTTATGCCTCGGTTTTGTGGTCCCGAAACCACATTCCGACTAGGGTCAATTTTGGTCATACAACTCTCCCCACTTAAGAAATTTTCATCCTCAAAATCTTACCGTAAATAGGTTTGGATATCGTCTTTCATAGAGTTCTCGGTCTCCCAAGTAGCTTCTTCTATCCCGTGCTTGAGCCATAACACTTTCACTAGCGGAACCCGCTTGTTTCAGAACTCTTTCACTTCTCGTGATAGGATACGAATCTGGTTCTTCCTCATAACTCATATTAGCTTGAATTTCAATTTCGATGGACTAATCACGATGCATGGATCGGATCTATAGCGTCGAAGCATCAAACATGGAAGACGCTAGAATCCTTTCAAGTTCGGGGGCAAAATCAAACGATACGCGATCGACCGACTCGCTCAGATATTTCATATGGCCCGATGAACCTGCTCAATTTTCCTTACGCCAAATCTAAGCACCTTCTTCCAAGGTGAAACTTTGAGAAAGACCTTGTCTCCAACCCGATATTCAATATCTTTTCTTTTCAAATCCAGATACGACTTTTGCGATCCAAGCGCTTTCAAACTTTCACGATTATCGAACTCTTTGCTCGCATCCTTAACCAAATCAACCTCAAGAATTTACCTTCACTAAGTTCACCAGAATAATGGGTACGGATTTACATCGTATAAAGCCTCGTAAGGCGCCATCTTAATACTTGATTGAAAGCTATTGTTAAGCTTAATTCAATCAAAGGCGATACCGCTCCCATGAACCACTAAACTCAAGGATACAACATCTCAACATATCCTCGAGTATTTGAATTATCCGCTCGATTGACCATCGGTTTGGGGTGAAAGGCTGTTGAAATGCAACTTGGTACCCAAAGCTTCTTGCAACTTTTTCCAAAATCGCGAGGTAAATCTCGGATCTCTATCCGACACGATAGAAATAGGCACCCCGTAATCTCACAACTGAGAAACGATAATCCGCTAATTTGTCCATTGAAAATCCGACGACGGGACAAAGTGGCCGACTTAGTCAATCGATCTACCACGACCCAAACCGCATCCTTCTTACTTTCGACAATGGCATCCGGATACAAAGTCCATTGTGACTCGATCCCATTTCCACTGTATCGGATTGGTCAAGTAATCTCAAGGCACCGATGTTCCGCTTTCACTTGTTGACATATTAGACATCTCAAACAAAGTCAAGATGTCTCGCTTCATACCATGCCACCAAAACCGACGCTTCAATTCATTGTACATCTTCAGACTCGTGGATTGCCATTCGCTACAATGGGCTTCATTCTGAATTATCAAATGAGTTCAGATTCTTTGGGACACAGACGCTTTTTGAACCTCAAACAATCGTCATCGTTGATTTGAAACTCCGAGTCCTTGTTCGAACACATGCACCGCTTTGCAACCAACTCGTCAGTCGACTTTTCGAGCTTTCAATTTGGTGTGTCAATAATGGTTTGGCTTTCAATTCAGCTACTAACACATGGCGTCTGATTGATGATAAGTGCACATTCATCGTCAGAAAGTGAATAACGATTTACGACTCAAGGCATCCGCAACCACATTCGCTTTCCGGTGATAGTCAATGATCACCATAATCCTTTAATACTCGAGCCAACGCCTTTGTCGCAGATTTAAGTCTCTTTGGGTCATCAAATATTTGAGACTTTGTGATCCGAGTATACATGGCACCTTTCACCAAATAAGTAATGTCGCAAATCTTTAAGGCGAATAGGATGGCGCCAATTCGAGATCATGAGTCGGATAATTTTTCTCATGTGGCTTTAATTGCCTCGACGATAGGCCACAACTCGACCTTCTTGCATTAATACGCAACCTAACCCAAGTAGAGATGCGCACTATAAATGACAAACTCTTTGCCCGATTCGGTTGCACTAGAATTGAGCTTCACCAAATAAGCTTTCAGTTGATCGAAACTTTTTCGACATTTCTCCATCCATTCAACTTAACATCCTTTTGAGTAGCTTCTCATTGGCGTGGCTATCGTCGAGAAACCTTTACAAATCGTCGGTAATAACCGCAAGCCCCAAAAGCTCCTAACTTCGTAACATTCCTTGGTGGTTTCAATCGACTATGGCTGAATTTTGTTCGTCCACCTCGACACCGACGCGACACCACGCGCTCCCAAAAAGCTAACCTCTTTCAACCAAAATTCACATTTATCGAACTTTATGATAATCGCTATCTCAGTAAGATTTGCAACACTAGCCTCGTGTTCAAGATGCTCGGTTCATCTCTCGAATAGACCAAAATGTCATCGATAAATACAACTACGAACCGATCCAAGTATGGCCGAAAATTCTATTCATTAAATCCATAAACACCGCAGGGCATTAGTGAGCCCAAACAAGATCACCAAGAATTCAGAGGACCGTACTCGCTCTAAAAGCGTTTTGGTATGTCCGATTCTCGACCCTCAACCGATAGTACCCGACCTCAAATCTATCTTTGAAAACACCGAGGCTCCCTTTAATTGATCAAACAAATCGTCAATTCGTGGCAATGGATATTTATTCTTTATCGTCACTTTATTGAGTTGACGATAGTCGATGCACAACCTCATGGTTCCGCCTTCTTCTTCACAAACAATACAAAGCGCCTCTATGGAGAAAAACTCTCGAGAAACCTCTATCCGTCAATTCTTGCAATTGAACCTTCAATTCCTTTAATTCCTTAATGCCATACGACACGGGCTATTGAAATCGGATAGTACCCGAGTACAACTTCATGGCGTCAATTCCACTTCTAACCGGTGGCAATCCTCAGAATCCTCAGAAAACATCTCAATACTCACAAACCATCGGTACCGATTCGAGTTTCTTTCCGTCCTTTACTTCCAAACACATACGCAAGGTATGTTTCACACTTTTTCACATACCTCCGAGCCTCATAGAAGATATTATCCGGCCCTTTTAAATCAAGAGACTCGACTCGACTACCTCATTATTTGCACTCCTCAAATCAATGGTTTTCCTTTGCAGTCCACCACGATCATGTACGTCACCAATCCATACCAAGAATAACATCGAATTCATTAAATGGTAGAAGCATCGATCGCCGAAAACGATTCTCGAATTGTTAGGGGCATCTCTTGCACACTTTATCAACGAGCACGATTGACCCAAAGGGTTTGACACTGATTACGAACTCAGAGACTCAACTGTAGAGTCTTACGATGCTAAGGTTTCACATAACATGAGTGAGTAGAGCCGGTCAATCAATGCAATCACAATAGTATCAAAGAGAGTAAAAGTACCATGATAACGTCAGGAGGATGCCTCCTCTCGTCGCGCGGATGGCATATGCTCTAGCAGAGTACGGGTCTCTGACGGACAGTATATTAGAGGCTCCTCTCGATTACCACCCTACCTCCGAGATTCCTGGGCCTACCTCCACCGTCGCTCCACTAGGTCTTGCACCTTCGCCTTATTCCTCTCATCTAGCTCCGCAATCTCTAATGAAGTGGTCCTTCAACCGCATCCATAACAGCCCTATTAATGATTACCCCAATATTCACCTAGGTGTCGCCTTCCACATTGGGGGCATTCAGTCTCTCTTGACGATTATTGCCACACTAGCTATCAAGTAGCTGAGTCCGCCAATGGCTGCCCTAATGGAAATTCCGCATCTCCTCGATTCATCGGTGTCCTCCCTAAACCTCTTTACACCGAGAACGAGCTTTACTCGCCGATCTTTTACGGTAATCTCTTGCTTCAAATTCAGCCTTCTTCTCCTTCCAAGTTCTTTCGCCTTGCAGTCTCGCTCGACTAGTGTCATTAACCCTTTGTCTCCAAAATTCCCACTAGTAACTTTAACTCTTCATTCAATCCTTCTTCAAATCTTTGCACATCGCAACCTCATCAGCCACACACCCGGCATACCGATTAAGTCTTAACTCATGTTCAGATTCAGACACGGCCATCCGCCTTGCTTGAGTTCCAAGAATTTTACGCTTCGATCGATGAACCATTGACTAATGTATTTTTTCAAATTTGACCGAAGAAATCCCAAGTAACTCGCTCATTTGGGACTATGAAAATTAAAGTCCTCCACCAATAGTAAGTGAGTCTGCATCAAGGATATAGACACTTAAGACATTCGTTGTGCATGACACTCATCTAACACTCTAATGGTGTTATGGTAACTCTACTTTTCTAAGATCATCAAGAACTATGGCCTTGAACCCTCGGCCCCACGCTCCTAATCAAGTCCATGGTGGTTTACTCATTCACAGGATCAAGAATCGGAGGCATTGTGGGCTCTTGGGTGGAAGTATTTAAATTCGAGAATGGTTGGACAATGGTTGGTTCTCATATTCATGACCCACTCATTCATCATGGTGAAGGCTTGTTTCCCTTCATTTTGATTATTCGGATGATCGAGGCTCAACGGGCGGTGTCCCTTGCGCAGGAGCAGCCGCTACACTTTCAACATCATCCGCCAAGGGTCTCTACCCCGGTTCCATTGCTAATCAAAACAAAAATTCCAACCATCAAGTCATCACATTATTAAGCGCAACAATTTGGCATGTATAGCTAGATTCACCCGCTATGGTAGT
>NW_026440923.1:0-6709 GCF_025698485.1 Gossypium arboreum | reverse complement strand
AATGTTTTGAATTATGGCATGTATAGTAGGCAAAAATTATTTTGTTATGTGTCATATTTGTCTAGGTTTAAAATATTAGTTACAAAGATTTAATTTTTGAAGCCACAAAAGTTGGCTAATATTGTTCAAGATATATGTTATACGATGCATTATCAAATGGGATGACATATTTCTATCTTGGTATATGTTATGTTCCGTAATATTGTCTGTCCCAAATAACGGGTAAGGGGTGTTACATTTAGTGGTATCGAGCTATGGTTTAGTCGGCTCACTAATAAAGTGTGTGTAAAAGTCTAGCTATACATGCCATAAAAATTTATGATAGTGTGGTGACTCGATTATTCTAAACTGTTTTGTTTTAATATAGTAATGGATCCCGGGAACTCCGATGATGCTGTAATGCGCCCCCAAAGGACCGGCCCAAAAGTAGACCGAGACATTGGGACAAGGAGATGAGGCTCGGCCTTTCTCCAAATGATGAACAATTGGTATATAATTTATTCGAGCAAATCCAAATGCTCAACCTCCCCACCCCCTTATGTAATTCTCAGTGCCAAGGTATAAATTTGGTAAGAATGAACAAGCCTCCCTGACAAGATTCAAAACAAGGGGTCAAGAGTTTAGAGCAAAGGTTGATGATGATCCCGAGAAAGCGGATTCGCTTGAAAATTCACCCGTATTTGATGAGCTCTCAACCCGAGGAATGCTTAAAGTGTTCAGATCACTTTTGAGAGATTCCCTACCACCGGTGGAAGACTTTGGTTGCGTGCCAAAAGAAAAGTTACTTGGGATTTTCCGAAGAATTTAGAAAGAAATACATAAGTCAGATTTATTGATCAAAACAAGGAGTTCCTTGAATTGAAGCAAGGAAAATGTCTGCGCAGAGTATGAACGCAATTTGTAAGACTCAGCAAGTATGCCGGAATGTGTCCACCGAGGCCATTATGTGTAGAAGATTTGAAGATGGACTAATGAGGACATTAAAGTGTTTGTAGGATTTTGGAGTTGAAAGAATTTGTAGTATTGGTTGATCGAGCTTAAAGCAAGAATTGAACAAAGAAAGAAGAAAAGGTTATTGAGGCTCGAGATGTCGAAAAAAGAGATAAGGTTTTCAATCTCAACCAAAGAGGTCCAAAGAGACAAACCCGAATGAAGCTTAATTGGGGATTTACAAGATCGGGTAGAGCATATTCGGGGTCTAAAGCTCAAGCTACTTGGCAAGTGGGGTAATGGACCTAGAAAGTCGAGTGTCACCAATGTGGGCAACATTATGGTGAGTGTTGGGGACCGAGGAGCTTGTTTCAAAGGTTCTCAAAGCATTTTATTAGAGACCGTCCAAAGGTTAAAGAAGAAAGATTTCAGAGTGTTAGATGAATACCACCGCTAGTAGAGGTAGACCACCGAAAATACCGGAGGTGGGACTAGTAGTAGAACTGTGATGAAAGATTTAACGGCAAGATCGTAAGCTAGAGCACCTAGAGCTTATGCTATACGTGTCGAGAAGATGCATCATCTCCGATGTCAATCGGTACATTTTCTTTATGATACTATTGTTATTGCATTGATTGATCCCGGTCCACCCATTCCTATATTTGCATGAATTTAGTATCCAATAAAAGTTGCTCGTTGAATTTATCGAGTTTAATTTAAAGTGTCGAACCCTTAAATAAAGGAGTTGACAAGGTTTGCAAGAATTGCCCATTAATGATTCAAGGTCATGCCCCCAACTTGATGTCAACCATTTGGTGAGTTTGATGTTATTTGGGAATGGACCGTTAACATTGTATGATGCTAAGGTAGATTGTAAACAAAAGACACTAGAGTTAAAATGTGAAAATGGAGAAATTCGGGGGAAAAGATTTAATCAAATAAATTGCCATGGTGATTTCCACATGTCCATAAATACATGAGAAAAGGTGTGAAGCTTATCCGGCTTATGTAATGAATGTTGAGATGTCTCAATGAAATTTGAATCAAGACTATAGTCGTGAGTTTTTGGATTTCAGGGAATTGCCCAGGTTCTAAAAAGAGAGATAGATTTTGCTATTGATTTGTTGCTTGCATCGACCGATCTCGATTGCTCCATATAGAATGGCTCATCAATTAAAAGAATTGAAGGCTGGCGGAGTTAAAGACAAGGGATTTGTGAGACCGAAGTTTCCTCCCGGGTGCCCGATATTCAGAAAAGAAGGATGGTTCAATGAGACTTTGCATTGATTACCGTACCATTAAGGTGACTATAAAGAACAAGTACCCATTGCCGAGGATTGATGATTTGTTCGACCGCTTAAAGGGGCCAAAAGGTTTTCAAAGATTGATTTGAGGTCCGTTACTATCACCGAGAGTTAAGGAGTCGAGTGCCAAAACCGCTTTAGGACAAGGTATGGACATTATGAGTTTCGGTGATGCCTTTTGGCTTAACAAATGCTCCCCATATTTATGGACTTAATGAATCGGATTTTCCCCATATTTGGATAAGTTTGTAGTAGTGTTTATAGATGACATCTTAATTTATTCTCGAGATGAGTTTGAACATGCCGAACACTTGAGAACTATATTGCGATTTGAGAGAAAAGAAACTGCTTGCCAAGTTTAGTAAAAGTGAGTTCGCTTCGTGAAGTCGGATTTTGGGGCATATAGTCTCGGTGATGGTATTCGGTGGATCCAAGCAAGATTTCGCGATCGTTGATTGGAAACCCCAAGAATGTATCCGAGGTTAGAAGCTTTTAGGCTTGGCCGTATTATAGGCGTTTTGTTGAAGGATTTTCGATAATTGCCCTTCCTATGACTAAATTGTTGCAAGAATGTTAAGTTTGAATGGACTGATAAATGTCAAAGAGTTTTGAAAAGTTGAAAGCACGATTGATAAGCACCAATTTTAGTACAAAGAAAGGGAAAAGAGTTCAATTTATAGTGATGCATCATTGAGGCCTTGGATTGTGTTGATGCAAGAGGGCAAAGTAGTAGCTTATGCTTCGAGGCGCTTAAAACCGCATGAGAAGAACTATCCACACATGATTTGGAACGCAGTTGTTTTTGCCTTGAAGATTTGGCGCATTATTTATACGGGAAAAATGCCAATTTTTACCGATCACAAAAGTTTGAAGTACTTGATGAATCAAAAGGACCTAAATTTACAAAAGATGGCTTGAATTATTAAAGGATTATGATCTAGTGATTGATTATCATCCGAAAAGCAAATGAAGTTGTTGACCCTTGAGCGTAAAATTTTTTTCACTTTGAGAGCCATGAACACGGGTTAGCATTGTCCGATGACGGGTCAATTTTAGCAGAGAGAGCTAAACCGTTATTTCTCCCTTGATTTGTGATGCTCAAAAGAATGATAGTGAGTTGCGGATCAAGAGAACTCAATGCTAATCAAAGTTATGACTCGATGAAGGGACCGATGATGCTTGATGTTTCGAGAGAATATGTGCCAAAAATGATAAATTGATTCGAAAATATTACATGAGGCGACAATGGTCCTTATCCCACCCCGTAGCACAAAATGTATAATGATTTAAAGAAGTCAGACAGGGGTTATAAAGGGACATTTCAATTTGTAACTAAGTGTTTGATCTCAACAAGTAAAAAACATCAAGTACCTTCAGATTACTTCAACCGAATGGTGCCCGAGTGGAAATGGGACAAGATTACCATGGATTTTGTAACCGTTTGCCTTTAACTTAAAAGAAGGATTGTTTGGGTAGTGGTTGATAGATTAACAAAGTCACCCACTTTATACCAAGACGCATGATTACCCACTTGATAAATTAGCCAATTATATATTGCTGAAATTGTGAAGTTACGAGTACCTATGTCTATAATATCGATAGAGATCCAAGATTTACCTCAGATTTTGGAAAAGTTAAAGAAGCTTTGGGTACAAAATTGAACTTTAGACGGATTTCATCCACAAAAGATGGTCAAACGGAAAGAGTAATCCGTATCAAGATATGCTTAGATGTCGGTTTTAGAATTTGGAGGTAGTTGGGAGAAATATCTATCTTTGATTGAGTTTCCCAAAAGCTTATCAATCAAGTATACAAATGGCACCGAAAGCCTTATATGGTCGTAAGTGTCCTCCTTTATATTGGACCGAGCTTAGTGAGAAAAGATTCCGAGTTGATCTAGTTAAAGAAACCAAGAGAAAATAAAAGTAATTGATTGCTTGAAAGTCGCCGATCGACAAAAGTCATATGCGATTTAAAAGAAAAGAGATTGAATTTCAAGGGGTGATAAAGTGTTCTTGAAGGTGTCACCATGGAAAAGATTTCGAGATTTAGGAAAAGGCAAGTTGAGTCCGTTTTATTGGGCCGAGAGAAAGAGAATTGGACCAGGGATATCGGTTCTTACCCCAGAGTTAGAAAAGATTCATAACGGTTTCATGTATCAATGTTATATCCTCGATCCTTCATGTGATTTCCCAAAAATTGAGATTATTGATATGACCTATGAGGAGGAACCAATAAAGATTTTGGCTCGAGAAGTTAAAAGTTAAGAAACAAAAGTATAGCCTTAGTGAAAGTATTGTGGCACGAATGGATAGAAGAGGCTACGGGGAACCCGAGGAAGCTATGAGGAAACAAGACCAAACCTTTTTGAAGATTTTCGGGACAAAATCTCTAAAGGGGGAGAATTGTGAAACCCAATTAGGGCCTAATCGGAAAGTGGTTTGTGACCACAAACCAGATAGAAATAATTGTTTTATAAATATTTTGGGGTTTATGATATGATTGCATGATTGTGTGAAAATTTGTGATGAAATTCTATGCCTAAAATGTTTAAATTGAAAGTAGGGACTAAATCGAATAAGTTGCAAAATTTTTACTAGAAATTTTTAGTATGAAATTGTTTTGAAATATTTATTAGGAGGTCTTAAATAGAAATTCTACCAATTTTAAGTTCATGGACAAATTTAGGACATGGAAGGAATTTTTGGAAAGTTTAGTAGTAAGGGTATTTTGGTCATTTTGATATTAATGAAATAAAATGGGAAAAATAACACAAAATAGTCATCTTCCCATTTAGTTGCTGCAAACTTCACTCTCTCCATAGCTAGGATTCTTCAACTTTCAAGCTCCATAGTAAGTGATTCTAAGCCCGCTTTTAATGTTCTTTACGCTTTTGGAATCCTAAGCTCGATTAAGCTTATGCTAGTAATAATTTAACCTAGGGTTCATATTTGGAAAAATACCCATAGGTGAAATTTGTGTATTTTGATGTTTTATGATAGAATATGAGGTTTTAAATTGTGTTAAATAATTTGTGCTACTCGGTTTTAAGTGAAAACGAGTAAAACAGATAATCAGTAAAAATACCTAATGTTCATAACTATATGATAGAGTGGAATTTGATGTTGTTGTAGAAGAGAAAAATGTTCAGCATATCATAAAACATAAGAATAAGGGCTGAAATTAAATTCTGAGCCTAGGGGCAAAATTGTAATTTTGTAAAAGTTAGGGGCAAAATGTAATTTTTCTACAATGTGATTTTTGGATTGAAATAAATAGTATGAGTATTAAATGAGCTAAATGTGTTATTATAGATCAAGAAAGGCGCTGAACCGACCTCGAACGGGAAAGAAAAAGTTTTGGACTAAATTGCAAAATTTCCATATTTTGCACCAAGGTAAGTTGTATGTAAATATTACAATAATTTCATGTACATTCTTATATTTCAGCCTATTATATAAATATACTAGCTGATGTTAAAATATAAATTGACTATGGGAAGAATGGAAATAAATACGAGAGAGAGATCCCTGCTGAACATTCTGAGAGATCGAATGAAATAGAGGGCGTAGCTAGGTCACATGTATGATGCCGAGTGCACATCATGTGTACAAGAAAGCTACGAGACACCCTCGAGTAGCTAGGTCACATGCGTGATACGAGATGTATCCCATGTAGACAAGAGAGCTACGTGAAAGATAAATGTAGCTAGGTCGCATGCGTGATTCCAAGTGAAGGACACCATGTAGACAAGAGAGCTACGTGAAAGATAAATGTAGCTAGGTCGCATGCGTGATTCCAAGTGAAGGACACCATGTAGACAAGAGAGCTGAGACAAATCGGCTAGGTCGCATGAGTGGTACTAAGTGTTCCCTATGTGTACAAGAGAGCCAACTAAATGAAGTATGATGGTGGGGTCAGTGTCAAACCGTTAAATATCGAGGATTGATCCGAATTGTTCAACGGGATGGTTTTGTGGTGACATTGTGGTTTGGACCTACACTTATAGTGAATGAAATGTGGTGAAAATGAATTGTGGCATATACATATATACGATAAAATGAGGTTAGCATAAAGAATGTGTGAAAGAGTGAAATTAGTATTAAAACTGTTTTAGATGGCAGCAGTGACGTGATTTTGAAAATCACCAAAAATAGGAGGAATATAATTAGAGGTTGAATGAGATGTGAAATTAAAGCTTAATGAGTCTACTTTCATATAAAAGAAGCAGGGCAAGCAAAGGAATTCTATATTTTGAGATATTTACAATTGTAACTGACTTGCTCAGGATGAATACGTGATCCCCTGTTTCCACTTTGAAAAATCATTAAAAATTGTACAAAGAAAACTAAGAAATATAGTTTACATGCCTAAATTCCTTATTGAGACTAGTTTTAAATACAACAGACTTCAGGGTTGTTTGAGTTATGTACTGAGAGAAATTCAATTCAGTGGACAGAGGTCAGGCCAGTCGA
>NW_026440922.1:0-6635 GCF_025698485.1 Gossypium arboreum | reverse complement strand
CCTGTCGCAACTTTAAAATTTACTATAAATTATCCAGAAAGAATTAGGAGACATACCTTATATGTACAGATTCCATTTTGAGTCTAGTTTCATTGAAACAAACGTCACCAACATTAAAGCCCTGTACAGAGAATATTTGTTATACCGCACGAAGGTCAGAGCAGTCGATCCCTGTAACATGGGTGACTTTAACTAATAAACTGTACCAATTGGCCCGACCAAAATTCTAGAAATAAATCCATGGATGGATATATGAGTCTAAATTCAGGAAAATTTAAAACCAGTTTCCGAGTTTTGAAACTCGAGATATGATTTTAAGGCAAGTGACGCAGTTTTCCAGCCTGACTGGAAATGTCCAATGGATGGGCAAAACAAGTGAACTTGGCTTTAACCCTCGTGTCCAAAAAATGGTCTTGGGTTGGGGTGTTACAATTTTATTGGTATCGAGCCACGGTTTAGTCGATTCTAGGACTACCGTGAGGTGTTTGGGGTCTAGCTATACATGCCATTAAATGATGAATCGATAGTGTGGTTTTCACAATTTGACTTTGAGTTTGTTTAAGAATGGATCCCGATCCCAACCGAGCAATAGCTGATGTGGAGGGTGGGCGCTTCTCCCACAAGGGACACGGATCTCAACCTATGGCCAAATCCAATGATGAGGCTAGGCAAGCCTTTTATAGTGTGATGACGAATGGTTTAATCAATACATTCAACAACACCGTCCCGACCTCCATTCCCGAAAATGCAACCCGACCTACAATACCTCCTGGTGACCAAATAAGGTCAAGTAAGCCCCCTGATAGGATTAAAACATGGGGCCCTTGAATTTAAGGCTACGGATGATGATGATGCCGGGAGCTGAATTTTGGTTGGATAACACTATCGTGCTCATGAGCTATCCGAACCCATGAGTGCTTAAAGTGTACCATCTCCTTCTCGTGAGTCCGCCTACTATTGGTGGAGTACTACTGTGGTGCCTGAGAGCAAGTGACTTGGGAATTCTTTCAAACCGGTTAAAAATATATTAGGGATTCATCGCCAAAAGCGAAGGAATTTCTTGATCTTAAGAAGGTTCTATGTCCGTTCCGACCGACAAAGTTTGTGGGCTTAGCCGCGTGAGAATGATTTTAAAAGCTATTATTGTAAAGCGGGATGGGTGAATGATGATATAAGGATGTTGTTGGCATTCTCGGATAGAGTCGAGTACTTGTTGAGCGAGCAAATAAAGAAAAGGAGAAACAAAAAGTTGATGGGGGCGGAGAATTCGAAGAGGTCCTGGAAAGTCTCTTCAACAAGCATAAGAGATTTCAGATGATGTGAGCGGTCAGAGGCTTTGGGCTTTTCTAGCGAGGGCCGATCGACTGGACCACGAGTCACCTCGATCGGTGGTGGAAATGATGAGAGAGGGCGGTCCACATTGTGGCAAATGGCATTGGGGTTTGGTTTCGTGATCGCCTGCTATAAGTGTGGATCGGGACCACTTTTGAAGGATTGCCCGGGAGCATGGAAGAATGTAAGTCGAGTGCAAACCGGGGCTAATTTGGAGGTAGGCCCCAAGAAATATGGGCAATGTCATGGCCGAGAGGATCTAGAGATGCTACCATCGGATTGGGCTCGTGTCGCTAGGACTTATGCCATCCCCGAGGATCGCTCTCCGGATGTTATTAGGATTTCACTCTTTTCAATAAAATGTGATTGCTTTGATTGACCCCGGTTCTACTCAATCTTATATATGTGAAACCTTAGCATCCAAAGACTTTGCCTATTGAGTCTTGAGTTTGTAATTGGTGTCAAACCCCTTTCATTCGTTTGTCAACAAAGTGCGAAAAGTCCCCTATTTCCGGGTTCTTGTTTCCAGGGACTTGATGCTTTTGGTTCGATGAATTGACGTTATTCTTGGTTTGGGGGTTGACCATGCCGATCGGTCGTAAATTGCAAAAGAAACTATCGATTTGAGGTGCAAATTAAGATAATTGGGTTAATTCACGGACTTAAAGGGGTTGCCGTAATATCGCAATGTTGGCCCAAAATATGTAAGAAAAGGCGGCGATTGGTGGCTTTCGGACAAGGAATCGAAAAAAACCCGAATCGGCGTGGTTTGTGAATACCGGATGTTTTCCCAAGAATTGGGGTTTACCACGTTGGGAAGTAGAATTTGGCATCAAATTGGTACGTACCACTCAATTTCGATAGTCGTATGTATGGCCGGAGTTAAAAATTGAAGGTCCAATTGCAAGAATTAACGGATAGAGGTTTTTTCGGAAAGTTTTTTCCATGGGCGCACGGATTGTTTGTGAAAAGAAGGACAAGCAGAGGTTTTGATCGACTATCGCAACTCAATAAAGTGACGAAAAGAATAAATATTTTTGCCACAAACGATTTGTTTGATCAATTAAAGGGAGCCTTGGTGTTTTCAAAGATAGATTTAAGGTCGGGTATTCGGTTGAGGGTGAGAATCGGACAACCCAAAACCGCTTTTAGACGAGGTCATCCCAAATTTTGGTGATGTCGTTTGGGCTCACTAATGCCTCTCGGTGTTTATGGATTTAATGAATAGAATTTTCAGGCCATTTGGATGGTTGAGTTGTATTTATCGATGACATTTAGGTCAATTCGAGAGATGGCCAACATCTTTAACACCAGGCTAGTGTTGCAAATCTTCGAGATAAGCATTATAAAAGTTTGGTAAATGTGAATTTTGGTAAAGAGGTTAGCTTTTTGGGGCGGTGTCGCGGTGTCGGATGGACTGAACAAAATTTGCCATAGTCAATTGGAAACCTCAGGAATGTTACCGGTTAGGAGCTTTTTGGGGCTTCGAATACTATCGACGATTTGGCAAGGTTTTTCGATGATAGGCCCGATAGAAACTACTCCAAAAGATGTTGAGTTGGGGTGAACGTCAAGGTTTCGACGACTAAAAACTTGTTTAAAGGCCCAAATGCAACAAAGTCCGGTAAAGAGTTTGTCATATATGGGCCATCCTTGCTTGGGTTAGGTTGTGTGTTGATGCAAGAAGGTCGAGTTGTTTACGCGCGAGACAACTAAAGCCCATGAGAAAACTATTACCCATGACCTTGAACTAGCCCAAATAATCCCTTGAAGATATGGCGCATTATTTTTGGAGAAAGGTGTCATATTTATTGGACCACAAGAGTCTAAAATATTTGATGACTCGAAAGATTTAAACCTGCGAAAAGCGTTGGCTTGAGTTGTTGAAAGACATGAACTCACATTGATTATCACCGAAAGGCCAACGCGGTATGCTTTAAGTCGCAAGGCCCGCCTTTAGAGCGATGGATGCTCATTTATCCGTTTCACAGGAGGTGCCGGGGTGAATGTCAATCCACCCGGGTAGTACTAAAATGTACAATGACCAAACGCCAATTTTGGTGGCTTATGAAATGAGACATTTCTAAATTTGTTTCAAGGTGTCGATATGTCAACAAGTGAAAGCGGAACATCAAGTGCCATCGGGATTACTTTCATGATACAATAGAAATGGGATCGGGACAATGGATTTTATATCCGGATTACCGATTGGGCAAGTAAGAAAGATGCGATTTGGGTCATTGTTGATAAACCAAGTCGCCATTTTATCCCGTCGCCGGATTTTGCCGATAAATTGGCGAATTATCGCTCCCAAATTATTGACATGGGGTGCCTATTTCTATCGTGTGGATAGAGACCCAAGATTAATCGCGATTTTGGAAGAAATTGCAAGAGGCTTTGGGTACCAAGTTGCATTTAAACCGCCTTTCACCCCCCAAAAGGGTCAATCCGAGCGGATAATTGAATACTTGAGGATATGTTAAGATGTTGGCCCCTCGAGTTTAGTGGTTCAGGGACGGATTTACGTTGATTGAATTCCTTACAACAAATTTCAATCAAGTATTAAGATGGCACCTGAGGCCTTTCTCGTAAATCCGACACCATTGTTTTGGGGAGCTTGGTGAAAGCAAGATTTTGGGTGGATTTGATTAGAGATCTGACGAAAGTGAAAGTAACCGGAAAGTCAAGATAGCCCCGCCGGAATCGGCGGGGGCAAGGATATCAGTTCGTGGGTGATAAAGTGTTTTCAAGGTATCGCCTTGGAAAAAGATACTGATTCAAGTAAGGGCAAGTTGAGGAGGTTCATTGGGCCATCGAGATATCCGGGAGTATCTAGTATATCGTTTGATTTTGCCCCGAACTCGAAAAGGTTCCGATGTCTTTCACGTTTCGATGCTTGACGCTATAGATCCGATCCCGCCTATTAGTCCATCGAAATTGAAATTCAAGCTAATATGAATTATGAGGAAGAAGGATTAATCCTATCACGGAAGTAAAGAGGAAAAAGCGGGTTCCTAGTAAAAGTGTTATGGCTCAACGGGATAGAAGATGCTACTTGGGAGACCGAGAACTCTATGAAAGAGCGATATCCAAACCTATTTGGGTAAGATTTTGGGACGAAAATTTCTTAAGTGGGGAGAGTTGTGCAAAAATTACCCTGGGGGTGGTCTCGGGACCAAAACGACATAAAAATAATTAAAAATTTATTTTGATGCCTATAATATTTTGCTCATTATGACATTTTATGATGATTGATTTAGTGTTATAAGGGTGAATTCCACAAGAAAGGACTTAGTAATGAACTTTGAAAGTATGATAGGAAATTGTGATGACTAATTAAAGCATGCATGCAAAATAATGGACTTGATGTCAAATTTTTATAGGTGGTGGGCCATGACAAGGGAGGATGGGCTAAACATGTCATGAAACATGTTTTGTTGGTGCATTAGGGTGAAATAATAAACAAAGGTGTATGGGTGAAAAAAAATGAAAAAAATTTGTGGAGTGTGGTAATCCCCCATTCTTTGAGTTGTAGAAGGAAAGAAAAAATTTGTTCATCCTTTCTTTGAGCCAAAACTAAGGAAGAAGGAGGATTTTTGTTCATGCTTGGTTTGGAAGAGATCTGAAGGAGATTTGGAAGGTTGCATCAAGATTAAGGTATGTATGAGGTTGTGTTAGGAGTTTCATGCATGTTTTGGTTGTAACTTGATTGCATGTTAGCCATGGCTCAAATCTTTGTTAAGCCATGGAAATGGTATTTGGCCAAAGTTGTTATGGTGATAAAGCCATTGCATGCTAAGTGTGAAGCTTGATGATGATGCATGCAATGATGGATTGTCTACTCGAGCAAGATTTTGGCCTTTTTTGATTTATCATGATTGAAGTTGAAAAGGAGCATGATTGTCATATTCGGCCATTCATGAGCATGGTTCATGCTTCTTGCATGTTAGTTAAAATTTTTATTTTGGATGGCTATGGACACCTTGAAAATTCCCATGCTCATATTGTATATATATGTTTGCACATGATGTTTTGGTTATGAAGGAAGTGATGAATAAGTTTGTTTAAAGAAGAAGATGTTGAAGAATAATTGTGAAATTGTAAGCCATTTAGCAATATATGCTTGTGCTATATTGTAAGTTTTGAGCTACAATATGCAAAGCATTAACTAGTAAAATGGCTGTTTTTGTGTGGTATTAAGTGCATAATTGGCCTCAACATGGACAAGTATATTCCCTTGGGTAGCCTATTGAAGGCCTTAGCATTTCCTTGATGCTCAAATAAATTGTATTGAATTGCTTGATGTAGTATAAAATGCATGACCATTGTGTATTGTTAAAGGTATATGACCATTTAAATTCCTTGTCATATTCCCATAAGCTAGCACAATGAGGTTTTAATAAATTGAATTTGTTTGAATTAGCTCAAGAGCTAAGAGGTCCACAATTGGACAAGGGAAGGAAAAAGTGATCGAATAGCCGTAAAAGCCGTTCGACAACATCCGAGGTAAGTCCTCAAGGACCTTACTTGAATTATTGAGATGAAATATGGTTGTGTATGATTATTGATTATTGTGTATGAGTATTTGAATTCCACCCGGCTAAGTCCGGGAATATGCTAATGATTATAATTGTGTTTGAGCCTTAGTAAGGAAAATGAAATATGTATGTCCAATGATTATTGATGTATGTGTGCATGAGAAATTGAATGATATCCGGGCAAGCCAAAGACAATTATGCTGAAAATTATATGGTTAAGACCAAGGCAATTGTGCTAGTAGCTATATCCGGGCTAAGAAAAAGGCATTGTGCAAGTTGTTAAACCGGGCTAAGAAAGGCATTTTGCAAATCGTGATATCCGGGTTAAGTCCCGTAGGCCTTGTGCGGGTTATCATAAGGCTATTCCGGCGATTGAACAGTAGCGACGCCGGTTAAACTCAAGGTATGTGATTTGAAAATTAAAGCTTGCTGGAAAAATTTCAGCTAATGCACTTGTGAAATTTCCCAATGACAAGGTAAGTGGGTGTGCTTGGGCGCTAGGAGTAAAGCGAGAATATCCGCCCTATGATGGAGCGAAGATCGGCCTTAATGAAGCCGTTATTTGTGTATGAACATAAGTGTTGGGATGGTGAAGTAAACGATTATGTGAATGTGCATTAATGAAATGATGCATTTGGTTATGTGAATGTATTGCTTTAATTAGAGTTGATTATATTCCTTGAGACTTACAAGCATAAAATGCTTACCCCCTTTGGCTCTCGTTTTTAGATTTTCAACAATGGATTTGGGATCGTTAAGTCGGTC
>NW_026440921.1:0-7232 GCF_025698485.1 Gossypium arboreum | reverse complement strand
AAAAAGATAATTCTACCGTAGGCAAGTTGAGCCCGAGGTTCGCGGCCATATGAGATATCCGATCGAGTCGATCCAGGGCATATCGCTTGATTTTGCCCCAACTCGAAAAGGTTCACGATGTCTTTCACGCTTCGATGCTTCGACGCTATAGATCCGATCCATCGCACGTGATTAGTCCATCGAAATTGAAATTCAAGCTAATATGAGTTATGAGGAAGAACCGATTCGTATCCTATCACGAGAAGTGAAAGAGTTGTGAAACAAGCGTTCCGCTAGTAAAAGTGTTATGGCTCAAGCACGGATAAAAGAAGCTACTTGGGAGACCGAGAACTCTATGAAAGAGCGATATCCAAACCTATTTACGTAAGATTTTCGGGACGAAAATTTCTTAGTGGGGAGAGTTGTGACACCAAAATTGACCCTAGTCGAAGGTGGTCTCGGGACCATTAAAACCGAGGCATAAAAATAATTAAAATTTATTTTGATGCCTATAATATGTGTGTGCTCATGTATGACATTTTATGATGATTGATTTAGTGTTATAAGGGTGAATTCCACAAGAAAGGACTTAGTAATGAACATTGAAAGTATGATAGGAAATGTGTGATGACTAATTAAAGCATGCATGCAAAATAATGGACTTGCATGTCAAATTCCTTTATAGGTGGTGCCGCCATGACAAGGAGGATGGGCTAAACATGTCATGAAACATGTTTTGTTGGTGCATTAGGTGAAATAATAAACAAAGGTGTATGGGTGATAAAAAATGAAAAAAAATGTGTGTGAGTGTGGTAATCCCCCATTGCCGTGAGTTGTAGAGAAGGAAAGAAAAAATTTTGTTCATCCTTTCTTTGAGCCAAAACTAAGGAAGAAGGAGGATTTTTGCTTCATGCTTGGTTTGGAAGAGATCTAGAAGGAGATTTGGCTAAGTTTGCATCAAGATTAAGGTATGTATGAGGTTGTGTTAGGAGTTTCATGCATGTTTTGGTTGCTAACTTGATGTGCATGTTAGCCATGGCTCAAATCTTTGTTAAGCCATGGAAATGGTATTTGGCCAAAGTTGTTATGGTGATAAAGCCATTGCATGCTAAGTGTGAAGCTTGATGATGATGCATGCAATGATGGATTGTCTACTCTTGAGTAAGATTTTGAGCTTTCTTTTGTTTTATCATGATTGAAGTTGAAAAGGAGCATGATTGTCATATTCGGCCATGATGCATTCATGAGCATGGTTCATGCTTCTTGCATGTTAGTTAAAATTTGTGTTTTGGATGGCTATGGACACCTTGAAATTGCCATGCTCATATATGTATATATATGTTTGCACATGATGTTTTGTTATGAAGGAAGTGATGAATAAGTTTGTTTAAAGAAGAAGATGTTGAAGAATAATTGTGAAATTGTAAGCACATTCTACTAGCACACATATGAGTGCTTGATGCTATATTGTAAGTTTTGAGCTACAATATGCAAAGGATTAACTAGTAAAATGCATGCTGTTTTTGTGTGGTATTATGCATAATTGGCCTCAACATGGACAAGTATATTCGGCCTTGGGTAGCCTATTGAAGGCCTTAGCTTTTCCTTGATGCTCGAATAAATTGTATTGAATTGCTTGATGTAGTATAAAATGTGCATGACCATTGTGTATTCAAGCTAAAGGGTGGCCATATGACCATTTAAATTCCTTGTCATATTCGCCATAAGCTAGCACAATGAGGTTTTGATAAATTGAATTTGTTTGAATTAGCTCAAGAGCTAAGAGGGCCACAATTGGACAAGGGAAGGAAAAGTGATCGAATAGCGAAAAGCCGTTTGACAACATCCGAGGTAAGTCCTCAAGAAGTGACCTTACTTGAATTATGTGGAATGAAATATGGATGTATTGATTATTGATTTATGTATGAGTATTCAATGATACCCGGCTAAGTCCCAAGGCGATTATGTTAGTGATTATAATTGTGTTTGAGCCTTAGTAACAAAAATAAATATGTATGTCCAATGATTATTGATGTATGTGTGCATGAGAAATTGATTGATATCCTGCTAAGCTCAAGACAATTATGCTGGAAATTATAACCGGTTAAGACCAAGGCAATTGTGCTAGTGGCTACATCCGGCTAAGACCAAGGCATTCGTCGAAGTCATTCTATCCGGCTAAGACCAAGGCATTTGTGCAAATCGTGATATCCGGGTTAAGTCCCGTAGGCCTTGGTGCGGGTTACCATAACCGGCTATGTCCCAGGCGATTGATCGAGTAGCGACATCCGTTAAACTCAAGGTATGTGATTTGAAAATTATAAGCTTGCTGGAAAATTTCAGCTAATGCACTTGTGAAATTTCCCAATGACAAGGTAAGTGCGGTGTGCTTTATGCTGCAGGAGTAAGAGCGTGAATATCCGCTCCTATGATGGAACGAGTTATCGGCCTTAATGAAGCCGTTATTTGTGTATGAACATAAGAGTTGGGATGGTGAAGTAAGTATGATTATGTGAATGTGCATTAATGAAATGATGCATTTAACTATGTGAATGTATTGCTGTAATTAGACTTGATTATATTCCTTGAGACTTACTAAGCATAAAATGCTTACTCCCGCTTTGGCTCTCGCTTTCTAGATTTCGCCGATAGCAATCGGATTCGGGATCGTTGAAGTCGAAGTCATCCACACTATCAAGCCCCATTTTGGTATAAATTCTTGGTTGAACTTGAAATGGCATGTATAGGACTACCCTTGTTGGTTTAAATATGTTATGATGTATATGTGTACGGCCATGAAATGGCTCGTAATAGTGAAGTATCAACTTAAACTATTTGCGGTTTGTATATATATATGGTGTCATGATGTGACTATGAATTGAAATGGGAATGTTGGTCACATGATCAGCCATTGGCATGGTTAAAATGATCATATGTGGACCTATGTAAGGCAAGACTAGTTGGTTCATGGAGACTACAAAATAGGTAAGACCTACCTTAAAAACAGATGCTGCCAGCTGCAGTAACGTGAATGTGAAAAATCACCAAAATTTGTAGGAATGGTATTAAATAGTGAATCAGCTATGTAAATGAACATTGATGAGTCTATTTTCATATGGAAGAAACGAAATGGTCATAGGAGTTACATGTTAAGAGATATTAAAGCTATTGTGAGACAGGGCCAGAACGGTTTCTGGGTTCCCTGTCGCAACTTTAAAATTTACTATAAATTATCCAGAAAGAATTAGGAGACATACCTTATATGTACAGATTCCATTTTGAGTCTAGTTTCATTAGAAACAAACGGCACCAGCATTAAATCCTGTACAGAGAGATATTCAAGTTATACGGCGCGAAGGTCAGAGCAGTCGATCCCTGTAACATGGGTGAATTTAACTAATAAACTGTACCAATTGGCCCGACCAAAATTCTAGAAATAAATCCATGGATGGATATATGAGTCTAAATTTAGGAAAATTTACGAACCAGTTTCCGAGTTTTGAAACTCGAGATATGATTTTAAGGCGACAGTGACGCAGTTTTTCCAGCCTGACCGAAATGTCCAATGGATGGGCAAAACAAGTGAACTTGGCTTGCTAACCCTCGTGTCCGACACCGGCGATGGTCTCGGTTCGGTGTTACACAAAGTGGCCGACTTAGTCAATCGATCTACCACGACCCAAACCACATCCTTCTTACTTGTCGACAATGGCAGTCCTGGATACAAAGTCCATTGTGACTCGATCCCATTTCCACCTGTATCGTGATTGGTCAAGTAACTCAAGGCACCGATGTTCCGCTTTCACTTGTTGACATATTAAACATCTCAAACAAAGTCGGAGATGTCTCGCTCATACCATGCCACCAAACCGACGCTTTCAAATCATTGTACATCTTCACTCCGGTGGATTGCCATTCGGCTACAATGGGCTTCATTCGTAATTATCGAAATGAGTTCAATTCTTTGGGACACACAGACGACTTTTGAACCTCAAACAATCGTCATCGCCGATTTGAAACTCGAGTCCTTGTTCGAACACACGCAGTCCGCTTTTGCAACCAACTCGCGTCGACTTTTCTCGAGCTTCGAATTTGGTGTGTTAATAATGGTTTGGATTTCAATTCAGCCACTAATGATCGCGGATCGGATGCATAAGTGCACATTCATCGTCAGAAGTGAATAACGATTTACGACTCGGCATCCGCAACCACATTCGCCTTTCCCGTGATAGTCAATGATCAGCTCATAATCCTTTAACAGCTCGAGCCAACGTCTTTGTCGCAGATTTAAGTCTCTTTGGGTCATTAAATATTTGAGACTTTTGTGATCCGAGTATACATGGCACCTTTCACCAAATAAGTAATGTCGCCAAATCTTTAAGGCGAATACGATGGCGGCCAATTTGAGATCATGAGTCGGATAATTTTTCTCATGTGGCTTTAATTGCCTCGACGATAGGCCACAACTCGACCTTCTTGCATTAATACGCAACCAACCCAAGTAGAGAGGTCGCTATAGATGACAAACTCCTTGCGACTCAAGTTGCACTAGAATTGGGGCTTCACCAAATAAGTTTTCAGTTGATCAAACTTTTTGGCATTCTCCATTCAACTTAACATCCTTTTGGAGAAGCCTTCATCGGCGTATATCATTGAGAAGCCTTTACAAATCGTTGTAATAACCAAGAAGCCCCAAAAAGCTCAACCTCAGAATATTTCTGAGGCTTCCAATTAAGTATGGATGAAATTTTATTCTTTAACTTAATAATTCGTGCGTATACCACATGACCCAAGAAGCTAACCTCTTAACCGAACTTACACTTGCTGAACTTAGCATATAATTGCTTATCCCATAAAATTTGCAAGACTAACCGCAGTGTTCAGATGTTCGGTCTTATTTCTTGAATAGACCAAGATGTCATCAATGAACACGACTACGAATCGATCCAAATATGGTCTAAAGATCCGATTCATTAAATCCATAACATCGTAGGGCATTAGTGAGCCCAAACGGCATCACTAGGAACTCATAGTGACCATATCTCGCTCAAGGCGCTTGGTACGTCCAATCTCTGATTCGCAATTGATAATAGCCCGATCTCAAATCTATTTTCGAGAACACCGAGGTTCTTCAGCTTGATCGAATGTCATCAATACGTGGCAACGGATATTTGTTCTTTATCGTCAGCTTATTGTCGACGATAGTCGATGCACCCGCATGGTTCCATCCTTCTTCTTCACGAACAATACGGGCGCACCCTAAGGCGAAAAACTCGGCGAGCAAAACCTCTATCCACCAATTCTTGCAACCGAAGCTAACCCTTTAATTCCGTTGGTGCCATACGACACGGAGCTATCGAATTGGAGTGGTACCTGTACCAATTCGATGCCAAATTCTATTTCGACAGTGGTAAACCCGCAATTCTTCGGAAAACATCCGTATTCACAAACCACGGGCACAGATTCGGTTTTTTCGATTCCTTGTCATCGAAGCACGACGCAAGGTACGCTTCGCACCCTTTTCATATATTTCGGGCCAACATCACGATATTACTACCGGCAACCCTTTAAGTCCGTAGACTCAACCCAATTATTTCATTATTCACAGACCTCAAATCGATAGTCTTGCTCTTGCAATTTACAACCGCGATCGCATGGTCAACCAATCCAAACCAAGAATAACGTCGAACTCATCGAACGGCAAAAGCATCAAGTCCACGGAAAACAAGAACCCTAACACTAGGGACTTTTCTTACACACTTTGTTGACAAGCACGTAATGACCCAAGGGGTTTGACACCGAATTACAAACTCAAGAGACTCAATGGGCAAAGTCTTACCGATGCTAAGGTTTCACATATATATGAATGAGTAGAACCAGGTCAATCAAAGCAATCACATTTGTATTGAAAAGAGTGAAAGTACCAGAATAACATCCGGAGAGGCAGATCCTCGGCGCGTATGGCATAAGTCCTAGCAGAGCACGAGCCTCAAATCTGATGGTAGCATCTCTAGATCCTCTGACCGCCAACGACATTGCCCATATTTCTAGGTGGCCTACCTCGAGCAAGGGTAGCACCGGTTTCCACGACTCACATTCTGCTCAAGCATCCTGCAATCCTTCATAAAGTGGTCGCCGATCCACACTTATATAGGAGCGATCACGAAACCAACAGCTCCGTGACATCCCTAAATCGACCCTAGTCGAAAGTGGTTTCGGACTACCAAACCGAAGTCATAATAATAATTAACCATCATAATTGATGCTCATTATATGTATATATGCATGTGTGAAAATTTCGTGTTTGGATTTTGTTAATAGTAAGTGAATTTTATCAAATAGGACTTATGTGAGAAAATTTAGAAATGTGCTAGGCAATTGTAAGGTGGCCTATTAATACATGTGGGAAAATAGTTGTCCTTGCATGTCAAATAACCCACTTCCTAAGGTGAGTGGTACGCCATGACAAGAATATATAAGGAACATGTTTCCAACATGTTTAGTTAGTGGATTATGTAGAAAAAATAAAGAAATGAAAAAAATGAGCATGGATGCCCCCCTTTGTTGCCGTGAGTAGAGAAAAGAAAGGAAAAAATTGTTCATCCATTCTCAAAATCTTGGCTGAAAATACTAAGGGAAAAAGGAAGGATTTTTGCTTCATGCTTGGTTTGAAGAGAACTAGAAGGAGATTTGGTCATACTTGTGTCAAGATTAAGGTATGTTTGAGGTTGTGTCATGAGATTCATGCATGTTTTAGTTGCTAACTTGATGTTCATGTTAGCCCATGGTTCAAATCCTTGTTATGCCATGGAAATGGTATTTGGCCAAGGTTGATATTGTGTTAAAGCCATTGCATGCTAAATGTGAAGCTTGTTGATGATACATGTAATGATGGATTGACTACTTTGAAATTTCTTTTAGCATTCTTGAGTAAGACATGGAGTTTTCTTTGTTTAACCATGACCAAAAATTGAAAGGGGATGTGGGATGTATTCTGCCATGGCATGCTCATAAGTGCGATTTATGCTTGTTGCATGATAGGTAAAATTTGTGTTTTGATATGTGTATATGTGTTTGTACATGATGTTACAAATGGATGTGAAAATATATGCTAGATTGGGAAAGTTTGATTAAATGTTCATGAGATGAAATTAGGTGATTAAAAGATGTTAGTTGACATTGTACAATATATATATTCGCCATTAAAGTGAGTATGTAGGTAATGTTGAATCAAGTTTTTGGTGCATATTCGT
>NW_026440920.1:0-8069 GCF_025698485.1 Gossypium arboreum | reverse complement strand
CATGGCCGATACTTCCAACAACACCAAATAAAAATATACTTCATGGATCTAAGGAAACCAAGAAAGGAACTCATAATCATCAAGATTTAGCATGAAACACGACCATCACCCTTATTAATCTCCATAGCCTAAAACCTTACTTATTCCAAAATCACAATTTCAACATGGGTTACCAACAATAACTTGATACCTCACTCATAATCAACTAGGATTTCAAGAACTAGTATCAACTTCCTTACCTTAATAGTGACTTAAGATGACCGATTGTTTCCCCTTCTTCCTTTCAATTCGCCAAGAAAACCAAAGAACACAACTTGTTTTTTCTTTCTTCCTTAAACATTCGGCCAAGAGAAATGAAAAAGATGGAAATTTTTTTTTGTTTTCTTTCCAACTCACAAGAAGGGAGGGGAGAAACAATCTCACCATTCTTTTCCCTTTTTCCCTTTCTTTATTACCCATACTCATTATTTTATTGTTCCTAACATACATCACTACATAACATGTTGGTGACACCACTCATGGCATGGCCGCCACCATGCTTCAATTTGGCTAATTTGACATGCAAGGACAAACACTTTCCCACATGTATTAATTAGGCCATTTTAACACTTGCCTAGCATATTTCTAAATTGTCTCACATAAGTCCCTTACTAATAAATTTCACATTCACCCACCAAATTAAAGTATGGATCTATCACACAAGCATTTACCACATCATAAACATAGAATATAACCTTTAATTATTTATAAGACTTTCTGGGTCCCGAAACCACTTTCCTGACTAGGGTCAATTTAGGGCTATCACAACTTCCCCACTTAAGAAATTTTCGCCCCAAAATCTTAAGGTGAATAGGTTTGGGTATCGCCTTTTCATAGAGTTCTAGGTTTCCCAAGAGCTTCTTCGATTCCATGTTTGAGCCATAACACTTTTACTAATCAACCCTTTTGTTTCGCAACTCCTTTCACTTCACGAAGCCAAGATGCTAATCCGCTTCTTCCATAACTCATATCGGGTTGAATTTCAACCTCGATGGATCAATTAGTGATGGATCGATCTATAACGTCAAGCATCAAACATGAAAGACGCCGTGAATCTTTTCAAGTTCGGGGCAAAATCCCTATACGGAATCGACCAACTCGTCGGAGATTTCGAACCCCAATAAATCTTATTCAACTTGCCCTTATGGCCAAATCAGTATTTTTTCCAAGGTGAGACCTTAAGAAACACTTTGTCTCCCACCGACACTAATATCTCTTCGCTTCAACCATACGACTTTCAATCCGAGTCCCAGACTTTCACAAATTATTCTTACTTGCTCAAAGATCTTTAATCAAATCCATCCAAAATTTTCTCCACCGAATTTCGGCCAAAACAATGGTCCCATTTACGCCGCATAAGGCCTCGTAAGGTGCCATCTTAATACTTGATTGAAAACTATTGTTGTTTAATTCAATCAAAGGTAAATACCGGTCCCAAACCCTAAACTCGAGGATGCAACATCTCAACATATCCTCAAGTATCCAATTATCCGCCGGATTGACCATCGGTTTGGGGTGAAAAGCCGATAAATGCAACTTGGTGCCCAAAGCTTTTGTAATTTCTTCCAAAATCGTGGAGGTGAATCTCTGATCTCTATCCCACAAATAGAAATCGACTGTAATCTCACAACCGAGAAACAACAATTCAATTTAGTTTATCCAATGAAAAATCAGACCGGGGATAAAGTGAGCCACTTAGTCCCTATCCAACAACCCAAATCGGATCTTTTTACTTTGCCGATACTTGCAACCCGATATTTAAATCCATCGTGACTCATCCCATTTCCATTCGGTACCATGATTATCGGAGTAAACCCAAGGCACTTGATGTTCCGCCACTTGTTTATATTAAACACTTCAAACAAAATCAAATTTCGAACCATCCAAAATCAAAAATCCTGCACTTGTGGGTTGAATTGACATTCCTAAATGAGCTACGCTCGTAATCATCAAATGAGTTTCAATTTTTGAACACACAACCCTTCAACCTCAAACAATCGCCATCATCAATTTGAAATTTGATTCCATATTCTAACACATTCAGCCCGCTTTGCAACCAATTCCTCGTCGATTTTCTCGAGCCAACGAATTTGATGAATCAATAATGGTTTGGCCTTTAATTCCTTACTAACACATTCCGGAATAACAGATATGTACATTCATTGTTCGAAAAATGATTTTTCCCAACCACATTAGGTGATAATCAATGACAAGCTCATAATCTTTCAACAACTCAAGCCAACGCTTTGTCGCAGATTCAAGTCTCTTTGAGTCATCAAATATTTGAGACTTTTGTGATCCGAAAATACATGGCACTTCTCATCAAATAAGTAATGTCGCCATATCTTCAAGGCGAATACAATGGCGACTAATTCGAGATCATGGGTGGATAATTTTTCTCATGTGGCTTTAATTGTCTCGACGCATAGGCCACAACTCGACCTTCTTGCATCAATATGCAACCTAACCCAAGTAGGAGGCGTCACTATAGATGACAAACTCTTTGCCCGATTGATTTGCACTAAAATTGAGCTTGATCAAATAAGTTTTCAGTTGATCAAAACTTTTCGACATTTTTCGTCCATTCGAACTTAACATCTTTTGAAGTACCGTCATGGGTGTGGCTATCATCGAGAAACCTTTTACAAACCGTCGGTATGTAACCTAAGTCCCAAAACTCGAACCTCGATAATATTTCTGGAGGCTTCCGTTAAGTATGGCTGAAATTTTGCTCGGGTCAACTCGAATACCGATCTGGATACCACATGACCCAAGAAGCTAACCTCTCTTAACCGAACTCACACTTCTGAACTTAGCATATAACGCTTATCCCGTAAAATTTTCAACACTAATCTCGGTGCTCGGCATGTTCGGTCTTATCTCTTGAATAGACCAAGATGTCGTCAATGAACACAACTCTGAACCGGTCCAAATCATGCGAATATCCGATTCATCAAATCCATAAATACCGCAGGGCATTAGTGAGCCCAACGGCATCACTAAGAACTCGTGAGTGGCCGTATCTCGTTTTGAAAGCGGTTTGGGTATATCCAGATCTCGAATTATGGCCGTAATACCCGATCTCAAATCTATCTTTGAAAACACCGAGGCTCCTTTTAGTTGATCAAACAAATCATCAATACTGATGAATATTTATTCTTTATCGTCACTTTATTCGGTGACGATAGTCAATGCACAACCTCATGGTTCCGTCCTTCTTTTCACAAACAATCTTGGTGCACCCCAAGGTGAGAAGCTTGGTCGAGAAACCTCTATCCTCAACTCTTGCAATGAGCTTTCAATTCTTTTAACTTGGTTGGTGCCATACGATCACGAGCTATCGAAATTGGAGTAGTCCTGTACAAGCTCAATCGAACTCTACTTCCCGAACAGTGGTAAACCCGTAATTCTTGGAAAAACATCCGGTATTCACAAACCACAGCACAAATTCGGTTTCTTTTCCAATTCTTTGTCATCAAGTACATACGAAGGTATGCTTCACCCTTTCTTACATATTTCGGGCCAACATTGCGATATTACGGTGCAACCCTTTAAGTCCGTAGACTCAACTCGGATTATCTCGTTATTTGCGCACCTCAAATCAATAGTCTTGCTTTTGCAATTCACAACCGCATCATGCACGGTCAACCAATCCAAACCAAGAATAACATCAAATTCATCAAACGACAAAAGCATCAAGTCCGCGAAAGCAGGAACCTCGAATTACTAGGGGCATTTCTTACACTTTGTCAACAAGCACGTGCGACCCAAGGGATTTGACACCGAATTACGAACTCGATAGACTCAATAGGTAAAGTCTTCTTTGGATGCTAAGGTTTTGCATATATAAGAATGAGTAGAACCGAGGGTCAATCAAAGCAATCACATTAGTATCAAAGAGAGTAAAAGTACGGTAATAACATCCGCGAGGAAGCATCCTCGCGTGCACGTATAGCATAAGCCCTAGCAGAGCACGAGCCTCGGATCGGTCGTAGCATCTCTAGATCCTCTCGACCACCACTAGCATTTCCGTGTTTCTAGATGGTCTACCTCGGCGGTGGTAGCACTTCGGTTTCCCCTCGATTTATATTCGTTCGGACAATCTCGGGCAATCTTTGATAAAGTGGTGGTGACCGCACTTTAAGGCGGTCATGGAATCTACAACCCCGAATGCCATTTGCCACAATATTGACACTCTTACGTGTCGACGATCATTTCCAACATGGCGATCGAAGTGACTTGTGTGCTCACGGGTCGATCGCGATCTCGTCTAGAAAAGCCGAAGTGTCCCTAGATCGGCTAAGCCATCTCTAAATTTCTTCGATGATGTGGGAAGGGCTTCCCAAGACCTCTTCTGAAACTCCTTGCTCCTCTCGGCTTTTCTTTTCTCCATCTTGAGCTCCTCGGCTTTGCAAGCTCGCTCGACAAGTGCCACAAATTCTGGTTTCCAAAATGCCAACATACGACTTTATATCATCATTCAATCCATCCTCAAAACATTTACACATCACGGCTGGAAGAAATGCATTCTCGCGTCTGGCTAAGCCTCACAAATTTTCGTTCATAGTCGATGTAGCAGACATGGAACCTTGTTTGAGTTCAAGAAATTCCTTTCGTTTTTGGTCAATGAATCTCTGATATACTTCTTTGAAACTTCGGTTTGGAAGAACTCCCAAGTTACTTACTCTCTAGGCACAAAGTCAACGTATTCCACCAATAGTAGGCGAATCACGTAGCAAGGAGATGGCACACTTTAGGCACTCATCGGTGTGCAAGATAGCTCATCGAAGTGCCGAATAGTGTTGTCCAACCAAAATTCAACTTCTCGGCATCATCACTATCCGTAGCCTTAAATTCAGTAGTCCCATGTTTTGAATTCTGTCAACTGGGGCTTATTTGACCTTATTTGGTCAGATACGGAGGTATTGTAACACCTAACTTCGTGACCGCGCGTTGTCGGACACGAGAGGTTAACACAAATCCTCTCAAGATACCAACCAATTTGACATTACCAGTCAGGCTGGAAAACTGCGTCACTGTCGCCTTAAAATCATATCTCGAGTTTCAAAACTCGGAAACTGGTTTCGTAAATTTTCCCTGAATTTAGACTCATATACCCATCCATGGATTTATTTTTAGAATTTTTGGTTGGGCCAATTGGTACAGTTTATTAGTTAAAGTCACCCATATTACAGGGATCGACTGCTCTGACCTTCATGCGTTACAACTTGGATATCTCTCTGTACAGGGCTTTAATACTGGTGCCGTTTGTTTCTAATGAAACTAGACTCAAAATGGAATCTGTACATATAAGGCATGACTCCTAATTCTTTCTGGATAATTTATGGAAAATTTTCAAAGTCGCGACAGGGGTCCCAGAAACCGTTCTGGCCCTGTCTCACGAGAACTTTAATATCTCTCAATATACTGCTCATATGGTCGTTTCGTTTCGTCCATATAAAAATAGATTCATCAAGGTTCAATTTCATAATTTACTCACTATTTAATTCTACTTCTACTATTTTTAGTGATTTTCAATCTCATCTCACTGCTGCTGTCCGCAACAGTTACTGCAGTAGACTATGCCAATTTCATGAATCTTTCCTTGGCCTTAATCATCCATCATACATGACACAAATTATGGGCACCATATCAAAATTAGAGTTTCTAAGACTCGTGGCTATAGGTTCTAGCATCCCACTCGATGACCACATAGGCCATTTTCACATGGCTTAAAGTTTACAACCCACAATTCGACAAAACAAAATAGCCTATACATGCCAAATGTTCTTCAACAACAAAAACAATACCACAAGATTTCAGCGGTGTGATGACTCCAACGACGGCCCGATCACGCAAAACAATACGAGTCCGAGAGACCTAAAATGGGTGACAAGAAAAACACCGAGTGAGTTTACAACTCAGTAAGTCATAAGCATTCATTAATCCGCTGATAAAGTTACTACTACATGTACAACAAATGAGGCTAGGTACTCGTCCATATCGAGTCTATACCATAATACCTCGGACCTTTCGGTCCAATCTCGTACCAAGTCATACATCCACATTTCATATTCTACACAACAAGATAATCGAGACATTTTTACACATTAACTCATTTTCCAGCACAACCATACAATTTCAATCATCACATAGATTTAAGGCTTACCAAATTCAACCCCAAGCATGAACGTATTCTCTATTCGTCATGAGCTCGAGGTACTTACCCGATTCGCTGTCCGGGATTAACTCGATAATGTCGCACACTCAGTGCCAATTGTAATACAAGAGCATATAGTGAATCCGCACACTTAGTGCTATATATTTTCAGCTCGCACACTTAGTGCTATAGAATCAAACTCGCACACTTAGTGCTGTACAATTTAAACCCGCACACTTAGTGCCAATCTTGTCACCGTGTCCATTTATACCCGCACACATAGTGCCGTGACAATACCTTATGCATTTTGCTGCCTTTATACATTCAACAATGGCATCATTCCATACACATACATTTTCATTTACACATCAATTCATTAAACACAATTGCATATATATTATGATCATTTAAATCAACACCAAGTATATGCTTAATGACTTACCTTGTGTTAGGTAAAATAGTTCCAAGTCGCTACTCGATGACCTTCGATTTCCCTTGTTGGACGCCTCTCCTTTAAGATCTTGAGCTAAATCAAACAAATTTACTTCTCAATCGACACATACACACGCAACCATATACATTTCAAAGGTCAATTTATTCGTATCATTTGTCCATATATTAGCTTTTAACGCATTTGGTCACTAGGGCGACCATATTTAACTTTCAAGCATTCATTTCTAATTTTAGTTAAACAATGCCGAATGCCATTAGCTACTAATGACACACACACACACATATAAGCACATTTAGCATTTGATACATTCGCCTTAGCATAATTTCATTAAGAGTCCCCATTAGCCACTTCACTCATCAATTATCTCAACTACTTGATAATCCATACTTATCATGCTAGCCAATATTTCTTATTCAAGTTCATCATCTTCATATTCGCACTAACATCACAATCTCATATCATGGCGAATGCTCCTCTTAAACTATTGTTCATCTAGATTTAGCATGAAACAACAATCATCACCCTTGTTAGTTACCCTAGCCAAAAACTCACTTATTCAAAAACCAAGATTTCAACATGGGTTACCTAAAGAACTTGATAACTAGTTCAAATTTCATCCATCTAACTTACTAATCAAATGTGTACAACATTTCCACCATCTTCTTTAACATCTACCATGGCAACGTTCATATCACCATAATTTTTCAAAGATTTCGGCATGGTTAAATAAGGGCTTAGAATCTAGCTTAAAACCATGCTAAGATTTAAAGAGCTAACTTGAATTCTTACCTTAATTTCCAGCTCAAGGTGGCTGAATTTCTTCCTCTTTTCCTCTTCTACACGGCTAAGAAGAACCAAAGTATGAAGCCTTTTCCTTCTCCCTTTTTTTTTTTTCGGTCATGCATGAGAATGATGGACACATTTTTTTCTTTGTTTTCTTCCTTTAATTTTTCATTAGTTTATTTCCCATGCTTCTTTTTTTATTCCTCCTTACATAATCCATTAGCTAGACATGTTTGAAACATGTTTCCTTGCCCATAACTTGTCATGGTCACATTATCCAAAATAAATGGAGTATTTGACATGCAACTCCATTTATTTTACTTCATTCTTTATTAACCTCTTAAAATAGCCACATATATTTAAATCCTTCACATGAGTCCTTTTTCTTTCAATTCACAATCAAATTAACTAAATCAAAGAATTCAAAATTCACACATGTATTTTCACATATTCTAGACAATAAATATTACGTTTGAACATGTCGGTGACTTGGTTTAGCGGTCCCAAACCACTTCCGACTAGGGTTAAATTAGGGATGTCCAGTATTGTAGGTGCGGGGTGGTATTTGTCGAATGGAGGTTGTGGACAGTCGATTAGTTCGAATGTATTGGTTGAACCAATCATTCATCACGC
>NW_026440919.1:0-7729 GCF_025698485.1 Gossypium arboreum | reverse complement strand
TGTGAATGTATTGCTGTAATTAGAGTTGATTATATTCCTTGAGACTTACTAAGCATAAAATGCTTACTCACCATGGCTCTCGCTCTAGATTTCCGATAGCAATCGGATTCGGGATCGTTGAAGTCGAAGTCATCCACACTATCAAGCCCCATTTTGGTATAAATTCTTGGTTGAACTTGAAATGGCATGTATAGGACTACCCCTTGTTGGTTTAAATATGTTATGATGTATATGTGTACGCCATGCAAAATGGCTCGTAATAGTGAAGTATCAACTTAAACTATTTGCGTTTGTATATATATATATGGTGTCATGATGACTATGAATTGAAATGGGAATGTTGGTCACATGATCAGCCATTGGCATGGTTAAAATGATCATATGTGGACCTATGTAAGGCAAGACTAGTTGGTTCATGGAGACTACAAAATAGGTAAGACCTACCTTAAAAACAGATGCTGCCAGCTGCAGTAACGTGAATGTGAAAATCACCAAAATTTGTAGGAATGGTATTAAATAGTGAATCAGCTATGTAAATGAACATTGATGAGTCTATTTTCATATGGAAGAAACGAAATGGTCATAGGAGTTACATGTTAAGAGATATTAAAGCTATTGTAAGACAGGGCCAGAACGGTTTCTGGGTTCCCTGTCGCAACTTTAAAAATTTACTATAAATTATCCAGAAAGAATTAGGAGACATACCTTATATGTACAGATTCCATTTTGAGTCTAGTTTCATTAGAAATAAACGGCACCAGCATTAAAGCCCTGTACAGAGAGATATTCAAGTTATACCGCGCGAAGGTCAGAGCAGTCGATCCCTGTAACATGGGTGACTTTAACTAATAAACTGTACCAATTGGCCCGACCAAAATTCTAGAAATAAATCCATGGATGGATATATGAGTCTAAATTCAGGAAAATTTACGAAACCAGTTTCCGAGTTTTGAAACTAGAGATATGATTTTTAAGGCGACAGTGATGCAGTTTTTCCAGCCTGACTGAAATGTCCAATGGATGGGCAAAACAAGTGAACTTGGCTTGTTAACCCTCGTGTCCACAATCGCGATGGTCTCGGTTCGGGTGTTACAATTTTATTGCTCGAGTTTTGAAACTAGAGATATGATTTTTAAGGCGACAAGGACGCAGTTTTTCCAAATGACCGAAATGTCCAATGGATGGGCAAAACAAGTGAACTTGGCTTGCTAACCCTCGTGTCCTTAACCATGATGGTCTCGGTTCGGGTGTTACAATTTTATTGGTATCAGAGCCACGGTTTAGTCGATTCTAGGACTACCGTGAGGTGTTTGGGGTCTAGCTATACATGCCATTAAATGATGAATCGATAGTGTGGTGATTTACAATTTGACTTTGAGTTTGTTTATAGCAATGGATCCCGATCCCAACCGAGCAATAGCGATGATGTGGAGAGGTGGCGCTCCTCACAAGGGACACAGCAGACTCTCAACCTATGGCCAGCAATCCGAATGATGAGGCTAGGCAAGCCTTTTATAGTGTGATGAACGAATGGTTTAATCAATACATTCAACTAACACCTGTCCCACAACCTCCATTCCCGACAAATGCAACCTCAAGCCTACAATACCTCCGTAATCGACCAAATAAGGTCAAGTAAGCCCTCAATGATAGGATTCAAAACATGGGGCCACTAAATTTAAAGCTACGGATGATGATGATGCCGAACGAGCTGAATTTTGTTGGACAACACTATCCGGGTGCTCGATGAGCTATCTTGTACACCGATGAGTGCTTAAAGTGTACCATCTCTTGCTACGTGATTCCACCTACTATTGGTGGAGTACTCACTGTGGTACCTAGAGAGCAAGTGACTTGGGAATTCTTTCAAACCAAGTTCAAAAAAAGTATATCACCGAGATTCATCGACCAAAAGCGAAGGGAATTTCTTGATCTTAAGCAAGGTTCTATGTCTACACGACTATGAACGAAAATTTGTGAGGCTTAGCCGATACACGAGAATGCATTTCGTCCGGCTATTATGTGTAAACGCTCGAGGATGGGCTGAATGATGATATAAGGATGTTCGTTGGCATTCTCGAATACGAGATCGAGTACTTGTTGAGCGAGCTTGTAAAGTCGAAGAGCTTAGAAAGGAGAAACAAAAGCGATGGGAACCGGAGAATTCGAAGAGGTCCTCGGAAAGTCTCTTCAATAGGCACCTAAGAGATTTCGAGATGATGTGAACCGTCCAGAGGCGCTTTGGGCTTTTCTAGACGAGGACGCGACGACCTCGTGACCACACGAGTCACTTCGATCGCTAAGGTGGAAATGATCACCGAGAGAGGGCGGAGTGTCAACATTGTGGCAAATGGCATTCGGGAGCTGTTGGTTTCGTGATTGCTCCTCGCTATAAGTGTGGATCGGCGACCACTTTAGGAAGGATTGCCCGAGGATGCTTGAATGTAATGTGAGTCGGTGGAAACTCGTGCTACCATCGCCGAGGTAGGCCACCTAGAAATATGGGCAATGTCGTGGCGGTCGAGAGGATCTAGAGATGCTACCATCAGATCTCGAGGCTCGGTCTCGCGAGGACTTATGCCAACGCCAAGACGCCAGGATGTCGCCTCCGGATGTCATTACCGTGCTTTCACTTTTTCAATACTAATGTGATTGCTTTGATTGACCCCGGTTCTACTCAATCTTATATATGTGAAACCTTAGCATCCAAAGAAGACTTTGCCTATTGAGTCTACGAGTTTGTAATTCGGTGTCAAACCCTTGGGTCATTATGTGCTTGTCAACAAAGTGTGCAAGAAAAGTCCCCTAGTGTTCGAGGTTCTTGTTTCCTACGGACTTGATGCTTTTGCCGCTCGATGAATTCGACGTTATTCTTGGTTTGAATGGGTTGACCATGCACGATGCGGTCGTAAATTGCAAAAGCAAGACTATCGATTTGAGGTGCGCAATAACGAGATAATTCGGGTTAAGTCTACGGACTTAAAGGGGTTGCCACCGTAATATCAGCAATGTTGGCCCGAAAATATGTAAGAAAAGAGGCGCGTTACTCATTGCGCGTGCTCGATGACAAGGAATCGTAAAAGAAACCCGAACTGCGTCGTGGTTCGTGAATACCCGGATGTTTTCCCAAGAATTGCCGGGTTTACCACCTGCTCGGAAATAGAATTTGGCATCGAATTGGTACCGGTACCACTCCATTTCGATAGCTCCGTATCGATGGCACCAACGGAATTAAAGGAGTTGGAAGCTCGGTTGCAAGAATTGGTGGATAGAGGTTTTGCTCCCGAAGTTTTTCCTTTGGGTGCGCCAGTGTTGTTCGTGAAAAGAAGGATGGAACCATGCGCGGCATCGATTATCGCCGACTTAATAAAGCGATAATAAAGAACAAATATCCGCTGCCACGTATCGATGACTTGTTCGATCAACTAAAGGGAGCCTCGTGTTCTCGAAAATAGATTTGAGATCGGGCTATTATCAATTGCGAATCCGAGATTCTGGACGCACTCCAAGACCGCCTTGAACGAGATATGGTCACTATGAGTTCCTAGTGATGCCGTTGGGCTCACTAATGCCCTAGGTATTTATGGATTTAATGAATCGGATCTTTAGACCATATTTGGATCGATTCGTAGTCGTGTTCATTGATGACATCTTGGTCTATTCAAGAAATGAGACCGAACATGCTGAACACCGCGTTAGTGCCGCAAATTTTACGGATAAGCAATTATATGCTAAGTTCAGCAAGTGTGAGTTCGTTAAGAGAGGTTAGCTTCTTGGGTCATGTGGTATCTCAGATCGGGTATTCGAGTCGACCAATAAAATTTCAGCCATACTTAATTGGAAGCCTCCAGAAATATTACGAGGTTCGAGCTTTTTGGGGCTTGCTTATTACCGACGATTTGTAAAAGGCTTCTCAACGATAGCCACGCCGATGACGGTTACTCCAAAAGGATGTTAAGTTCGAATGGATCTGAGAAATGCCAAAAAGTTTCGATCAATCGAAAACTTATTTGACCTGAAGCCCCAATTCTAGTGCAACCCGAAGTTCGGAAAGAGCTTGTCATCTATAGCGACGCCTCTACTTGGGTTAGGTATGCGACATGCAAGAAGGTCGAGTTGTGGCCTTGCGTCCGAGGCAATTAAAGCCACATGAGAAAAATTATCCGACTCATGATCTCGAATTGGCCGCCATCGATTCGCCTTTAAAGATTTGGTGACATTACTTATTTGGTGAAAGGTGCCATGTATACTCGGATCACAAAAGTCTCAAATATTTGATGATCCAAAGAGACTTAAATCTGCGACAAAGACGTTGGCTCGAGCTGTTAAAGGATTACGAGCTAGTCATTGACTATCACCCAAGAAAGGCGAATGTGGTTGCGGATGCCTTGAGTCGAAATCATTATTCGCTTTGACGATGAACGGCACTTGTCTGCTCGATCCGATAGTGTGTTAGTAGCTGAATTGAAAGCCAAACCACTATTGATACATCAAATTCGAGAAGCTCGTAAAGTCGACGACGAGTTGGCTGCAAACGGGCTGAGTGTGTTCCAAACAAGGATTCGTAGTTTCAAATCGATGATGACGATTGTTTGAGGTTCAAAAGTCGTCTCGTGTGTTCCAAAGAATTCGAACTCATTTCGATAATTCGAATGAAGCCCATTGTAGCCGAATGGCAATCCACCCGGGAGTACGAAGATGTACAATGATTTGAAACGCCGTTTTGGTGGCATGGTATGAAGCGAGACATCTCCGACTTTGTTTCGAGATGTTTAATATGTCAACAAGTGAAAGCGAACATCAGTGCCTTCAGATTACTTCACCGATCACGATACCCGAGTGGAAATGGGATCGAGTCACAATGGACTTTGTATCCGGACGCCATTGTCGCAAGTAAGAAGGATGCGGTTTGGGTCGGTAGATCGATTGACTAAGTCGGCCCTCAGTAGTGATTATAATTGTGTTTGAGCCTTAGTAACGAAAATAAATATGTATGTCCAATGATTATTGATGTATGTGTGCATGAGAAATTGAATGATATCCTGCTAAGCCTCAAGACAATTATGCTGGAAATTATAACCGCTAAGACCCAAGGCAATTGTGCTAGTGGCTACATCCGGCTAAGACCAAGGCATTCGATGAAGTCATTCTATCCGGCTAAGACCAAGGCATTTGTGCAAATCGTGATATCCGGTTAAGTCCCGAGGCCTTGGTGTGGGTTACCATAACCGGCTATGTCCCAAGGCGATTAATCGAGTAGCGACATCCGTTAAACTCAAGGTATGTGATTTGAAAATTATAGCTTGCTGGAAAATTTCAGCTAATGCACTTGTGAAATTTCCCAATGACAAGGTAAGTGCGGTGTGTGCTTTATGCCGCTAGGAGTAAGAGCGGTGAATATCCGCCCTATGATGGAACGAAGTTATCGGCCTTAATGAAGCCAGTTATTTGTGTATGAACATAAGAGTTGGGATGGTGAAGTAAGTATGATTATGTGAATGTGCATTAATGAAATGATGCATTTAACTATGTGAATGTATTGCTGTAATTAGAGTTGATTATATTCCTTGAGACTTACTAAGCATAAAAATGCTTACTCCGCCGCTTGGCTCTCGCTTAGATTTCGCCGTAGCAATCGGATTCGGGATCGTTGAAGTCAAGTCATCCACACTATCAAGCCCCATTTTGGTATAAATTCTTGGTTGAACTTGAAATGGCATGTATAGGACTACCCCTTGTTGGTTTAAATATGTTATGATGTATATGTACGGCCATGAAAATGGCTCGTAATAGTGAAGTATCAACTTAAACTATTTGCGTTTGTATATATATATATGGTGTCATGATGTGACTATGAATTGAAATGGGAATGTTGGTCACATGATCAGCCATTGGCATGGTTAAAATGATCATATGTGGACCTATGTAAGGCAAGACTAGTTGGTTCATGGAGACTACAAAATAGGTAAGACCTACCTTAAAACAGATGCTGCCAGCTGCAGTAACGTGAATGTGAAAAATCACCAAAATTTGTAGGAATGGTATTAAATAGTGAATCAGCTATGTAAATGAACATTGATGAGTCTATTTTCATATGGAAGAAACGAAATGGTCATAGGAGTTACATGTTAAGAGATATTAAAGCTATTGTAAGACAGGGCCAGAACGGTTTCTGGGTTCCCTGTTGCAACTTTAAAAATTTACTATAAATTATCCAGAAAGAATTAGGAGACATACCTTATATTTACAGATTCCATTTTGAGTCTAGTTTCATTAGAAATAAACGGCACCAGCATTAAAGCCCTGTACAGAGAGATATTCAAGTTATACCGCGCGAAGGTCAGAGCAGTCGATCCCTGTAACATGGGTGACTTTAACTAATAAACTGTACCAATTGGCCCGACCAAAAATTCTAGAAATAAATCCATGGATGGATATATGAGTCTAAATTTAGGGAAAATTTACGAAACCAGTTTCCGAGTTTTGAAACTAGAGATATGATTTTTAAGGCGACAGTGACGCAGTTTTTCCAGCCTGACTGGAAATGTCCAATGGATGGGCAAAACAAGTGAACTTGGCTTGTAATCCCTCGTGTCCGCATAATCGCGATGGTCTCGGTTCGGGTGTTACAGCTATGTGGGGGTATTTGATAAACCGTAAATTATACATATTTTTACCCCATGTTTAATGCATTTTATGGATGATTTCCCATTAGAGTTGGTGAATTGATGCTCCTAATACTTTAATTTCATGTTTTATACTTAGGAGAGCATAGAGAGTGAAAGGAACAAGAAACAGGCCAAAATGGAGAAAATGGGCCAAGGTACGAAATCAACATAGCTCGGACCTCCTTACATCGGGCAGACCACTCAGCCGTGGTCAATTTGGCAGGCTCGAGCACCACCAACGTAATCGAACACAGCGTATGCCACGAGCGTGACTTTGCCAAGCCCAAGTTGAGTCCAATTTAAAAGGCTAATTTTGAGCGCTTAGGCATTCCAAAGCCTATAAAATACACCCTAAAGGAGGAAGAAATGGGGAGGAGAAGGGGGAGTAAGGAATCACTCCAAGGAAGTTGATTAATCCATCTTAGAAGTTGGGTTCATCATCAAGACCAAGATCTCCTCAATTTCCCTTCGTGAGTTTTGGGTTTCTTTTATTTTTGTATTCTTTATTCTTCCGAGATGTTTTCTTATTTAGTTATGAACTAAAACCCCTAAATACCTAAGGGAACGAAACCTAAAATGAATCTTCTTATTATTTTCTAATCGTATGATAAATATTTAACATGTTCTTAATTATGTGTTCTTAATTTTGTTTTGATATCCCAGATACCGATTCAAGACATGCTCTTATTCAGAGGAGGAATAGACCGCCTAAGAGTACATTTTTCATAATTGCTGGAGTTCATTGCGCCTTAGACATAGGATGACAAGATTTTATGGATTAAGGTGAAACCTAATAAGGGATCCATAGATCGAGTTGATGCAACCCTAGAGTGTTAATTAGATAAAAGTCTCGCTTATTCAATCTAGGATTAGACGTTATTAGTCTTGAATTAGATAATAACATAACTTAGGATCTATTGAAAAGTTGAATGAATAAATCGATTCGATCCGAATAACAAGTAAAAGTCTAGGTGGATTTTTCCTTAGGTATTGTCTTAAGTCAATCAAATTTTCCCAAAAGCAATTCCCCAATTCTTTTCTCCTGTGTTCTTAGTTTAATA